>NW_026622763.1:27741298-27751298 GCF_023065955.2 Ursus arctos | reverse complement strand
CTACAAATTTGTGGGGTGCCTCGCAGAAAAAAGTTACCAGAAACTTGTGGCACATTAAAAAAAGCTTATTTCCTACCTCGTTACACATTTTTCACGAGAAAATACAAGCTCTAAACTAGTATTTGATACAGAAGTTTCCTCACGTGACTAAATGCAGACTTCGTTATAAAGAGCGTGCAAAGGCTTTCTTGCGATCAAGGAAGATGCAGTGCAAGTGAGTGGAAGTCATTGACAAATGTGGCTTCAGACCCCAGATATGTCAGGGGACAGGTCTGCAATCCCCCGTATTTCACCACCGACCTTCATGAGCTGCAGCATGGCCATCTTTCCCACACATTATCAAGTGCATGGGAATGTATTATTTGGGGAAAAAATGGTTGTATTTAAGGCTTGGACAAAGCCATTAACGTGCGTGCCCGGGACCCTGCCAGATGCTGTCCACACACAGGTAGTAATGCTCTGTAATACGCATACGTGCTGATGGGCCCATGCAAATAGAAAACAGAGGAGTTACAAGTTTCTGCAAGAAGAGAACAACTTCTTTCAGAATCAAAAGAAGACTCACTTGATTATAAACTTTCTCACAATACAGCTAAATAATAGAGGTTTCACAAAGGTTTCCAGGTGTCACTGTCAAAACCACAGCAGGAGGTCAGAGTATTGCTAACTTCCAAAATGCATGAAAGAGGAAGTTCTACTCTTCAAGATGCTTATCCTTTCGGATTTCCAAGTTTTAAAATGTAAATACTGATCTATGGACATAGTGAAATTTCCAAGTTTTAGTTTGGTACACCTTTAAATAATTTCTACACCTGTCTAAGAATGCTGAAAACTATTTTCTCTTAACAAAGTCCAACACCACCTCTAAATTACCAACATAAGAGACACTAAGCCAATAAAATGTGCAGTTTCCTTCTGGATGTTTATTTTCCTAAACACAAATTGCATTTATACTGGGAAACAGTGGATTAAATACTAGAAAAATCTTTTCTCCAATGAATGTCTCTTTTCCCAATTTACCTGAAAGAATCTTATAAGGAATGTAGATAGACTATTACTTCCTAAGTAAATTTAAATTTAACACCAATTTACTCACTCTAGTATTTCTATATTGGAACTAACAGCTTCCATAGGACCTCTGCAAAGTGCCAGAAATATGATCTCATGCGTAGTAACAAATTTAAATGTGTTTTATTTTGCATGTCCTTTTTCCCTGTGCGTTTTCCCCATCTCTTCCTTTCCATGACTCCCCACTCCCAGTTTCTAAGCTACTCATCCACTTCGGAGACCCAGGAACACTGCCTAGGGAAGGAACTAACTTGAAAAAAATGCACCAGACTCACACCTGCTATAAGTAAGATGTAATTATTATCCACACACTTCTTAAAGATTTGAAAGTAAAATTCGTATATAGTTCTCATTGGAGTCACTACAAGCAATATAACATAGCTTAATACTCAAGTCTATTACATGCCACCCTAAAACACCTCATCAGAAGGACTCTTGTGTCCAAAATGCCAAAAGTCACTTGCCCTTTCCTAAAGCATTGCAAAAGTTGGACAACTATTCTGAATGTGAATTATGTCAATCACTTACTAAACTGGACACATTAAGGGCTGCATGTTTCCATCCTTACGTGAGTCAGTTTGTAACCTTTAGCAAATCATTTCATCCCGGTCTTTGTCCTTTTCCTCAAGAATGATGAATTTGGTTTCACGGTCACTGTAAGCTGAAGGACATGGCGACCGCATGAATGGTCAGAAGCAAGGCCAGCTCTCAAAACAGCCACCAGTTCCGTGTCAAGGCATCCACCTTTGGTCTCCTCTGGAAGGGGCCAGACTTCACCTGGCACTAAATCCAATGGGGTCTGCATTTCCGCCACGACGGGCATGACCAGCAGCGATCTGGGCTTTTGAAGATGTCCTTACTGGAGGCGTCGGCGGGCTTTGTCCGCACTGTTGGTTGTTAGGGCTGAGTGGCGTTGCTGGAGCCGAAGGGGGAGCTGCCATTGCTGGTAGCGTGTCATTGCGGATGTTACGCTAGTATGGGTTTCAGCTCGAGTCTTAGAAATCAGAAGGGTGATGAGCGAGGAGCCGGGAGGAAATAAGCCAGCACATGTTCCTGAATAGCTCTCCCTGTCTCCGTGTTCAGGTTCTGCTCGGGCTCCCAAACCCTGCTTCTCTGCCGCCTGCTTCCGTGCGAGGCGCGAGGTGCAGTGCAGAAGGTCATTGTCAGGGTTCTCTCCATCTGCAGCCGGGATGCTGCTGTCGGCCGCCTCTGGCAGGGACGCCGGCTCACCCGGAGTGTGGCTTCCTTACCACAGCGCAGGCCTCCCCACAGCTCAGCCGGCCTCTCTTCCCGATGCTGCTTGACTTGTCTTCTCTGGGCTTGCCAAGGCATGGACCCTCATTTGTCTCAAACTCTCCTAAACCGCTTGACTAAAAAATAAAGACCTAAGTACGACATAAGCAGCGCATGCAGGCAGGATAATTAGGATTGATGTGCTCTTTTAGGGGCACCAAATCCTCATCCTCCCCCTTCCAGTCGCATTTCTCACCTGCTCATGCAGTGCCCACCTGTGGCTTGCTGGCATTGCCACTGCCTGCAAATGGGGAGGTTTCCAAGTTCAAAATGAAGGCTTGATCTTCTATGGTAGATCTCTACCAGGACTGTGGGGAGTTAGGGAAGGAATTAAGGACAGTATGTTGTCCTAGTTTGTGTCACTGCTCCCTTGTTTATGTTCTTCCCCGACTATTCCCACACCCCCTCTCCAGATTTTTGCATGGCTTTTATAGCCTCTAGTAATTATATCAGCAGCATGGAGTCTATTTTTATCTCTTTTGAATGTGTGCAACATAAATGTCAAAAACCATAAAATCTCTTTTTAGCATGTACCTTGCGTGCAAGGTTCCGGAAAGTGTGATGCAGCATTCAGAGAGATGTTGCATTTTGAGGTCAGACAGATGAAAAATGGAAAACGCAGTTTCACCACTTAGCTTCATGAACTTTCAGTAAGTCCCTTATCATCTTGAACTCTTAGCTGCTGCTTCTGCAAAATGGAATTCTACCGTCCGTCCTAGAGAATGGCAGCCTCACACCTTGTTTAGTGTCTAGGATGTCCCTTTCCCACAGCAGGTATCTCCAAACACCTAATTTTTTTTGTTTGGTGCTTAAATGTTGTGGCCTTTCAATGCCCTCCTTTGCCCTTTGCCAAACTTAGAGAAAGAATAAAATCTTACTGGTTCAGCATGGCTACTGTAAAATTATTACAGGCTCCAATCACAAAATTATTTATTACACGAGAGAAATATACAGAAGCCACCCTCACCTAAACCTGTCCCTGGACTTAGCAAACAATAGTAATAGCACTAATAATAATACCACCTAGCGTTGATGAAGCGCTTACCACAGGCCAAGCTCTGGGTGCTTCGCATGTTTGGATTCCTCTAAATCTTCACAACTACCCATTGTAATAGATCCCCCATTCTCCCCCCATTCAATAGAGGAAGACACTGAGGCAGGTTCCAGATCTTGCCCAAAGTCACAAGTTAGTAAACAGAAGAGTTAGAATTCAAATTTAAGCAGTCTGACCCCAGCGCCTGCGGAAACATCAAGTGTATGAGAGATAGGAGCCCTCGCACTGCTGGGCTTTTCTAGCTTCTCGTACAAGGCTGTTTCCTCTCTTTTCACTTCCTTTTTGGAATTGGCCCATTAGGGAGGCCAAATGGGCCTGTCCGAAGGGCATGTAAACCCGGAATCCCTTACTCAGCTACTAGGTAAGGGTCACAGTGTTTCAAGGGATAGAAGGACCTCCGCGTGTCCAGGGGGTCTGGTGCATTTCGTTACGGCTCATGAGCTTATCTCTAATTGGACAGACATGGGGAGAAGGATTTAGAGAGTTGTGAAAAACATGTGTTCTTTCCTAGTCAAAAGTATACTAGTATGAAGAATAAACAAGATGGAAGTAACACGGAGACGTGGAGGGGATGATCATAAAAAATAAAAGGGCGTATTTGATGGCCATAAACAAAACCAGTGATCAAAGGAAGAGCATATAGGTAATAAATATCATAATCTGTTTTATGGGCAAGCGAATAAGAGTCAGTTATGTAAAGTCTCTCTCCCTTCTCATAAGTGCCTTGTTAATTATCACAGTCATATTGGCACTGTCGCCATCGCGGAGAGCAGGGGAGGCCGAGGCCATCGGAGCCTGCTTCTTTGTAAGGTTAAGGCGATTACTGACCAGATGCTCAGCAGCCAGGGAAAGACTTGCATGTAAAACAGAACAGGGGACTGAAGACCTTCGGAGGTGACATTTAGAGAAATATGATAACTTGTAAACACCAAAGTGCTTCAACTTTTATCACACTTTGAAATCAGTTCTCTGAAATTTACAGTTATTAAACTTAATCCTTAATCTTTGGTAGGGTGCCCTTATGAGTCATCAAACAAACTCAGATGTGGAAGTGTTTGAGAGAAGAAAAGAAATGAGAGTAAATTGATGAATGATTGTTAGTGTACCTGGAATCTGGGCATACCCATAGTAAAGAGCACTGGACACTGGATTAATACTGATCTAAAGATCCAGAGCTTTGCTGAAGAGAAGATATACATGCAACATGTTCTGCAAAAACAGAGTCCTGAAAATGAAAGATAGATCTTATCTGCGTTAACTAAGCAGCTAAGTTGTTTACTTACTAGGCTGGGGAAAAGGTGAAGGTGAGATATGGAGAGGAAGGAAGGAACATTCAGGATCCTTTGGCCCCTGACATAGGGTCTCTCTGGGAAACAGAAAGCAGTGGGAGCATGGGATCTCCTGAGAGCCTCATGTGAACGTCTGAAGTTCTATTGCCCATCACCGCAGGTGTGTTGAGGTGTTTAAGTGTGCTCCGGGATAGGTGGGCTAGACCTCGTTTCAAAGTGAGAATCTGAGCACTTAATTTTCAGAAGAGAAGGAAGAGGAAGAGGGAGCGAGGGAGGGAAATGGCGCCGTGTATGGAAGATCCCCACATATCTTACCTCCCCCGAGAGGCTGATGCAACTAATTCTGCTGAAAAGCAATAGCATGGATACATTTTAAATTTATTTCTAAAGACTTCAATTTAATAAGATTCTGAACCACTATGAACATTGAAATAGCAAAGCTACCAGTGATCATAATCAGGTAAAATTCTTAAGGAATTTTCTCTGGTTCTGATGTCTATCCCTCCCCCACCCCGGCCAAAATGAGGGCAGGGATTTTTGTTATTTTGTATATGGTTGGGTGGCATTTTCCTGTCTCTGTCGGGGGCTGTAAAATGGAAGCTCTTGGGGGGAGGGAGGGCAGTCTTGGTTTGCAACTGAGAGCAAAAGGTACTACCCGAGTGTCTTGCACGAAGCTAGGATGCTTCCTTTAGATGAATGTATATCAGTAATCAGCTTAACTAAGCAGGTAAGGTGTTCATTAGCTAGGTTGGGTTTTAAATGAGAGATGGAGAGAGAGGGAGGGGCGAGAGAGAACGAGTGTAGAAGAGTGAGAAGAACAAACAAGTCAAAGCATTTGTTCATGCTGCAATCTACACATCAATTATCCCGCTGTGCTAATTACCACCTTTCCATACCCCAGGTACCTAAGCATTCACACTTACTCACTCTTTCATGCCTCTGATCAAAAAAAAAAAAAAAAAAAGGAAGAAGAAGAAGACGAAGAAGAAGAAAAGAGGAAAGACATGATAGAAGCAGGGAGATGATGAACCCAGAGGTGAAATAAATTCTTAGATCAAAATTTCCTTTACCTATGAAAGTATAAGTAAGAGGTCCTTTCCATTTTGCCATTGTTGTTGTAGACAATTAACCATTTGCACAGGTTTTAATTGCAAAATATTACTTACTGTCAGGATTCCAGGAGCGCTTCCCTCTCGTCAGCCCTTGTTTTGATACTTAAAAGAAAAGAGAGAGGTGAGAATTGCTGGTCTGGCCTGAGAGTTTGGGGTTGTGCCATTAGAATGCGATCAGATCATTAAAAGTCGGTGACGAGTAATTATCCGGCTACTTTGCTGAGGCTGTTCAAAAATTGGGCAGTAAGGAGCCAGGGGGCTACCTTCGCTTCAAAACCTTGGTGTTCCTGCTCGCCGACTGAACCTTGCGTGAACGATTAAACATTCTTTACCACGATGCAATCTGGGCTCGGAATCCCTGTTGGGTTGTGGGCTTCCTTGTCAGGGTGCTCATTTTCTCATTTCAGAGTGAAGTTGGATAAAAAGAAAACCTATTTCCTGTAGCTCATTTGATACCTGGTGGGGATGCTATTCAGGTGACAAGGATACAGGCACAGAGGGGGAACAGATGTGATTTACACACTCATTATCATTTGAATGAAAGTGCAGATAGGCCTGTTCAGGGGCCCGGGCATCACCTGGACAGCTTTCCTTCTGATCTTTATCCCATCTGAGAGGCCAGGTCCCCCTGACATCTTTAAATCCCCGACCCCCAGCTGGTGACACACGGAGTTTTATGACAGTCAGCAGTCCTCTTGAAGCTCCAAGCACAGATGCCATTCAGAATTGTGCTTCACACTGTTTTTTTCATTGTGTTCGGGCTTAATCAGGAATATATCCAAAAAAAGCTTAACTTGAATAATTTCCTTTGGTACTTCTCCAGAAACCTGTTTGCCACTCGAAGTTTGTGTATAGTATTCTAAAGGGCCTCAGATTTTGTGTTCTCAAAGTTATGTGCATACGTAGCTGCTTCAGCTCTCAAAAAAGGACAACAAAAGGGAAAGGACCATAAGTTATAGATGTCATCAAAGTCCTGTGTTTTTCTGTGTATCGGCTCCGACGAGCTCAGGACGGTGGTAGATGAATTTTCCAGTGGAAAGACGGTGTGAAAGTTTGCACGAAAGTACCCCAAAGAAAAGTTTCTCGTCGGTCTGTTTTGCTCTTCAGAAAGGATTTTCGGCTTCTTTGTTTTGCTACCTGGAGTGGCCGCCGTCACTGTGACCCCTCAAGCATTTTATGTTACTTATGTGTGGGACGTGTGAATAATATGGAAAAATTGCTTATGTCATCTGAAGAGCTCAAAGGATGAGTCCTGTACAGTTCAAACTGTTTCGCCTTTTTTTTTCTTTTTTAAATATGTTTTCAAGAAAGCTTGCTTTTCGCTCAGGACAAGAATGCACAACAACCTTGGAGAACTTAAACTGTTGTTTTTCACCTTCCCTTATCTCAGGCAGCCTGACAGTTTTGGTGGGGAGCAAAAAGTGAAAGGAATCTGTGAGAACAAATGCTGTGGTGTTTCATGATTTTAATTAGGTATTGTATTAAGGAGAAAAATATAATGAACACAAGCACATACACATTTTATTTCCCATCTAACATTAACAGTTAAAGAAAACAATCACTATCAAATTACTTTGTTACAGTCCATAATTACAACTCAGGTTACGCTTAACTGTTATTAACAGAATGTACAGTAATATGTTCTGGCATCGTAATATGTTATTGTAGCATTATAATTAATCTTACAGGAAGTATAATAAATTTACAGTATCAGATTGAAGCAATACTGCATATAGATTTATTAATGCTTTTAATCAGTTCTGGCAAAATTAATTTTGCACTGATTGCTTACATTGGAATTTGCATATACTTAGTGAAAGTAATTTATTTTTTATGGATTCCTTTTTATTAAAATAGGGCATATGGCCCTTTAGCTACAAAACTTTGCTGATTCTTTAGCTAAAATATTCCTAAACATTTCAAAATGCCATATATCTTCCATTTAAGAATTCTTTCTCTTAAGGTTTATTTTTAAACCGTATTCTTTAAAATGCTTTCTTCATTTTCATTTCAATGATCTATTTTTTATAACTCTAATGCTTGTTTTCATGTTGCCATTAGCCTGTCTATTTTCCCCCAAGGACTTAAGTTTGAATAAAAACCTAACTTCTGAAAAATGTTCACATTGACAAAACATTGCATTAACATTTCAGAAAGTTTCACGTGTCAATTAGACAACACGGAAAAATTATGAAATTTTACTTTTGGAAAAGTCCGGCAAAAAAAGGAACGTATAGGAATTTTGTCATTTCTAGTACAACTGTGTTCCAGTATTCCAAAATGCTTTCTATGCTGTGCAGTGTATATGCACAAAAAAGGCTAGTGCGGATTAAGAAAAAAACTTAAGCTGATATGCATGTTGTAAATTGAAAAATAATAGTGGGAAAAATATACGTTTTGTGTCCTTCTAGTAAGTACACAGGCTTTGTAAGGAAAAGTAAATTATTCACACACAAAAAATCAAAATATCTTTATGAAACATAAGTTTGATATATTTTAATTTGTGAAGCAATTTGAGATTTTTAGTAAACTTGTATATTTTGAATTTATATTACATCTTTTTCAAAAATATCACAGGGGTTCTAGTAGATACTGATTAATTTATTTTGCAAAAAAATATTTGAAGAATGGCTTTTTATCTTTTAAGTCTTAACAATATCAGTGTTCCTTGGCTTGAAATTTGAGCAGGCATAATGATAAAAAGCTTTCTTTTCCTGCCTTAGTAAGTTAAAATACGAAAATCATACCATAAACTTACATCGATTCTGGATAGATCTGCTATTCTAAAACTAATTTTAAGAGAGTCAAGTTCTGTTAAAGATTTTGATATTACTTTGTATTCTTCACTAAAATTCATGTACACATAGACAAGAGTCTGGCCTCTTGGGGCTCAATACCCAAGGGGTTTCTAAAATGATTCTATGATTTTCCACCATAATGTATTAAGAAAGGCAGGTCTTAATAAAACTTTACGATCGGTATATGAATATCTATATTCAGGTCTTCACTTCCATGAGAGACATTCATTTTAATTGTATGTAGTTGTTCTATCATCAAGGAAGATTCTGAACTTTTGAAAATTGGCCTTTATCTGCCCTAAACCTCTAACATTCCACTGTATCTTAATGAAACGGAGGTTCTGTTCTTTCTGTCCAGGGCTTCTGATAAGTGTTTGCAGACTATGTAAACTTCTGAATAATAACTTTCAGTAAGGCAGAAGTCTTAAACATCTTAGTATCATTTTGTGCAGTATTATTCTGCTCTGCAAGATAAAGTGTTATCAATACTTCATAAGATAGCGGTGGCCGGAGAATGGATGAAATTCATAGTTGCTTTCACACTGCTCCCTTTCTTAGGGTGTGGGTCACAGATCACGCAGCTGTCAGCCAATAGATAATCTTGATGACTAGAATGAAGCCAGCAGAGAAAAAGGTGCCTGCCGTCTAAACGACTCAGGAAGGACTTAGTAAATTACAGCCAAAAAACTAGGGAGTGAAAAGATTTTTGGTTTATTTGTTTACAGGGGAAAAAAAGTGCCGTCTTTATCTGTTTGCGGAATTTTCCCCATCACCTCAGGAAGTGAAAACTTACTTTTTCTTTTTTAAAAAACGGTGCGATTGTTTAATCTGTGTAACTTGTTACTTGAGGTAAAACGAGGAACGTGATTTGGCCTCTCTTTCCAGTGAGGGAGGGGGTTCCGTAGAAATTACTGAACCAAGTGGATGTCTAAAATGAAAGCCCTTTTGTGACTAAGGTGATTTCAGAAGTGTGCTGTGACTGTCTGACTTTTGCCACATCCAGGCTTAGGCCACCAAGCGGTCAGGGTCAGCAAATTCCACTACCTGAAAGTAAGGCAGCAGGAAAGGGGATTTGGGGCCTGGGAAAAAGCAGTTGAAGCAAAGTAGGAAAGCAGGAGGTCTCCTCTCTGCCCCTCCCTCCCCCTCCTACCCTCTCCCTCCCTCTCTCTCTCTCTTACTCTCTCTCTCTCTCTCAGAAGAGTAGCTCGAAAGGGAAGGACGGGAGGAAAGGGAAGGGTGGTCATTGAACTACTTTTAGAGCAAGCCTGCAGATAAGAATTGTGGTGTCCAAACAGAGCTGTGTCTGTGACAACCAGATTGTTCCAAGCATGGGCCATCCTGCCCATGCAAGCTTTCTGCTGCGCGGTTTGTTTACATGCTGTTTGG
>NW_026622763.1:27733798-27738798 GCF_023065955.2 Ursus arctos | reverse complement strand
GTAAGGTGATCCACACCCTTTGCCACCTCAAAGAGAATGGTTGTCTTCTAAAAGAGCTCCTCTTTGCCATTATTTCAGCGGAGGGGCTAGGAGCATTGCGGCACCTCCATGGAACATGACTTAGACCCAAGGAGTATTATTGACACCTAGAAACTGCCGAAACCATAAAAGTTACCAAACTGGTCTGTTGGACTGACAAATATTTGAAAGCAATTATTTTTATGGATAGGCCAGAACTACCGTCTCCTTTTCCATGTAAGCATGGAAAGTCTTTCGCAGGAAAAATATTTCTTTAAGAGACAAGCTTTTGCTTCTTCAGAAGAAGGTACGGGTTCCTGTTAAAGTTTTGGGAGGAAGGAGGTTTAATTTTGTAGGACTACAAGAGCTAAAAGTATATTTCAGTTAGTATCTACATCTTAGAAAAACGTACAGTTACAGATGAGGTTTAGGGGTGGGGCAACTAGAAAACAATCAGAGAAAATTGTTACAGTTTTTCTACTTCATGTTTATTTTTTACAAAACATTCCAACGTACCCTGGCAGTTACTGACTTTACACCTTTTATGGGCTTTGAAAGTTGTGTAACCTTTTCAGAGGAAGGTGATAGACACAATATCTATTTACACAAGGACACATTTCCCCTTTCTTTATATTCAGTTTATTCAAGGTTTTATTTCCAAGGTCTTATTACTATAAAACTTAAAGCTAGACAAGGTCTGCCCTCATGTCAGATAAAAAAATTCCAAAACAATTTTGATGGCTCAGAAGCTTATTATTTCATACTTCTGGGTCCTAAATAAATTACAGTTATTTTCACATTCCTCTTGAATATCCTTCAGGCATGATAATAAGCATATTTTTCTGTATAGTTTCTTAATACTTTGTTTTTGATGGGTATAAAGCAAGTTGCTGAATGGTCATGGATTCCAATAATTAGAGAGTCTCCCCAAATCTTTTCTCTCCTTGTGACATATTGTTGGGAGACACGTAGTCACTTGATGTATTTAATAAAGCATTGTGGAATTGTTGGCAAATAGATGAACAATGCAAATAAAAATATTTGTGTATAGCAGTTGTTTGGGGGCCTTTCCTCACTACACCATCGCACTGGGCTCGCTGAGGAAGGTGTTGTCAGGTTTTTTTTTTAGCCATCAGAGGGAATTATTGACTCGTGCTCTGGAGTACAGTTTAGCCAAATATTATATCCGTAGAGTGGCAGCATATTATAGATGTAGACAGAAAGTGAAGCTGAGAAAATTTCTAAGGGATAGAAACTACAACTCCGAAAACTCAATGAAAGGAGAGGCAAGGGGTATGTGTATTTGAACACCAGTACAATGACTGGTTTCCTTTGGTAGGAGTGAAGTAAGGTAATCAAAACCATCATGAGTTCTAGATATAGAGGAAAACCCTAATATGTTTACCTTTGTAAAACAATGAACAGCTATTAAGCCTTTGATTAAGCAAAATTTCAGTTAGAACATTGTGACCTAGGATTAGGGTGTCTTCTTGAAAGGTAACTGAACTAAAAAAAAAAAAAAAAAGAAAGAAAGAAAGGAAGGAAGATAAATGAATTTACTGTTGTGAATTCTCTGACCAATATCTGTTTTTAGGATAGTTTGGGGAAGGGAAGATCCTTACTTTTATTTTTATTTGCTATTATTTTTATACTTCCTATATTAAGGAAGAGGTTTCAAGGGGGAAAGTACGTAACTAAGATGTTATTACCTGCATGTGGGAGCTTATCCAGAGCCCCAGCAAATTTATGGAAATGTTAACCTTTTTTTAATCACTACCACACTGCTACTGGAAAGCTCCTCCAGGTACAGGGAAGCTGCTAGTATTTCTAGAGGGGATGAGTGGCTGCCATCTTCTCAAGATGTTCCCATAATAGGAAGTTGAAAGAGTGTCAGAACTAGCCCCTCCACATTGGAACCATGGGATTGCAGAAATTCTTCTCTCATTTCACTTAATATGCATATTTTTTACATAGCTAATCTGAAATGGAAACATTTTTATCCCTACATTCAAAACTGCTTTTGTTTTATCAGCTGACATTTTACAACTCATTAATTTATAATGCGGGTTTAATGCCTTTGAATGTTCCTGGGATAAAAAATTAAAGTGACCAAGCTAGTTTGTATAAAGGTTGACTATGGTATGTTCATAGCTGTTTTTTTATAACAGTGTTTTGTGCTGGAGAGCACGTTCCATGGGGATATTTCAAACTAGCATGATCCCTTCTTTCTAGCATTAATTAATCTTGCCTCCCCAAGTGATAAAAGTTATTCCCATTTTTAAATCAGGAAATTAAGGCTCATGCATTTCAGTGACACATAGTCAAATTCAGAGGAAAATTGCTGTTTGAACTTGCTTTGTTTCATTGTATCTGTCACGAGACCCCGCCCCCATCATCAAATGAGAAATTGACCCTTGAATTTAGTCCTGTGAACTTTATCCACCCAAGTGCAGAGGTAACAAGTTAATTGTGATCAAGAAGGGGTGTTGATGATAAATCTTACCTGGAAAAACAAGTCACCGGATAAAAATTCTAGAAGAATTGCTGCATCCTATCTTTAGTAGCATTGTACCTGGAAATCGAACTTTGGGAGGAAGAAAGGGCTAGGGTTCAGGTGAAGAATCCTAGAATGTCCATGAACACTTAACACATATAAGGACATTTTAAGAAAGCAAGTAGGCCATTAATCCATGGGCTCAAATATAAATGATCTCCAAGCATCTAAGAGACTCAGGAAACCAAATGACTCATAAAATTCCTAAGGACTTCTTTTAAACTTTGAGTCCTATAATCAAAAAAGACGTTTTTAAAATAAGGCTACATGTCCACATCAAGTATTAGCTGCAGGATTAAGCATACTGTTTCCCACCATGGTGCTACTACTTGAGGACGCTTTTGCAAATCAATTTTCAAATGAAGGGCCAACACCAAAACTGTGACTGGCATGTACTCAAAACTTCTCTTTTCATCCGTACCTACCACACGTTGCAGTAGCAGACAAAAGAAGAAACTGGAGCCACGGTCCCACCTTTATTTATTTTATTTGTTAATTTTTAAAAGATTTATTTATTTATTTATTTATTTATTTGAGAGAGAGAGTGTACGTGATCGGGGGATGGGCAGAGGGAGAGAGAGAATCTCAAGCAGACTCCATGCGAAGTGCAGAGCCCAACTCGGGGCTCCATCCCACGTCCCTGAGTTCATGACCTGAGCCAAAACCAAGACTCAGATGCTTAACCCACTGAGCCACCCAGGCACGCCTATTTTTTATATATTTTTTAGAAGATTTGTCCATTTATTTAAGAGACAGAGAGAGCACACATGAGCTGGGGGAGGGGGAGAGGGAGAGGGACAGAAACACATTCCTCACTGATCACAGAGCCTGACGCAGGGTTTGATCTCATGGCCCCGAGATGAGAGCATGTCCTGAGCCGAAACCACAAGTGAGACACTTAATTGACTGAGCCACCCAGGCACCCCTATAGTCCCGTCTTAATTATTATTTCAGTGGATATCAGTGTTTTATTCTTCACAAAGTTGCCATCACACATATATGTTCGTAGGCTCCTTGTGGCAACCTCGTAGACAGGGAACCTATTATCATTATTTTTGCACATTTGTTCTAAGTTTCCTCATGATAGGCCAAGGCCACACAGCTGGTTACACACTGGGACTGGGATGAGAAGACAGGTCTTGAAGCTCATAATTCTGGGAACTGTCTCTTTATTTCTATTGTTTCCAAACTATTGTGGGAAACATGGGTGTATCGTTAGGTTCTGGTAATTGATCAAATTGGTAGGCTTCTATAACTCAAATTAAGGGGATCCATGAAAGTAACAATCAACAAAACAATTCAAAATTAAGCAACAGTCTCTATTTTGCATCGTGAAAATCCCCAAAAGTCCCAGGGATTTTCATTTCCTTACTCTGATCATGTGGAGTTTACATTTAGATTGCATTCTTCATTGGGAATTTGTAAGACTACGTGTATTTTTGTGTGGCTGTTGTATGCTTGAAGACGTGCTTTCTAGCCCTGGCTTTGCCACCCTCTGGCTGCAGGGCCTTAGACAAGTCACTGGGCCTCACCTCCTTTGTCACACGTGGAGGGTTGACTTCAAGTGTCCTTTTAGCACTACGACTTTATGATTCCATTTCTCCAAATAGATAGTAAGCTTCCTGAGGTGAGAATAGTGCATCCATGTATCCTCTGCACTTATCACATTGTAGGTATGTAATTAACGGCTGACAATTGCATGGAAAGATTTATTGGCATACTAAGCTGAATGGAGTTATAGAAAATCATTATTGACTGCCTTATTAACAACGGTCTATGATCCGCATACGTAATTTTCCTTTACATCAAAAACAACAACAACAGCAATCTTCTGCTTCTGGTGAAGATGAAGTATCTCCCCTTAACGTCAGTTCTTTTTCATGTTAATACATTAGCAACTGATATCTTGTTTGTGCTCCAACTGACAGAATAATGTAGAGAAAGCATCTAAGTATGAAAAGGGGTTAGTTAGGTAACATCGTATAGGGCATCTTCAAAACAACAGTTCTGGTATTTCAAATGTCAGGCTAATTATCAGCAATGTTTAAATGCTATGATAGGCCATTTTTGCAAATGCTGAAAATTTCCGGCAGGTATGGACATTATAAAAATGTCACATTTTGCTACTATTCTGTTACATGTCACCAGAATAGAAAAATCTGGAAACAAAAAAGTTATACCAATAGACAATAAAGAGAAATCATTATTTGTTTTGCATATGATTGTAAAATTAATTGGTATAGTGATACAATTTGGAGTATTGTTTACTTAGAAGGAAGAATAGAGAGGATTTAATATAATGCAGTCTGCTGAAGTGAAAATAATGCTTATTATAGATAAACTATGAAGCCTTTTAAATATAGGTTTTTAGTAATGCATATTCAGATATATCTTTCCAGGCCCATTTGCTATAAAGCAAATTTAAGTA
>NW_026622763.1:27691298-27728798 GCF_023065955.2 Ursus arctos | reverse complement strand
AGTTTGAGTGTAGTGTATTTGTTTTTCGTTTTCCTAAATTACCGTGCCAAGTTTTGTATTCTTTCTGTTTCCAATTTTGCTTTCGGTGAAGGTTTCTCGGATCTCAGCAATCCCACACATAAACATTTATCGTTATATCCATTAAGACTTAAGGTTTTAGATTTTCAACTATGAGGGAGAACTCAGCCAAAGATGCTTGAAAGATAAATACGTTTAATTAGGGGCAGAGGATGATCATTAAAGGAAGTCTGACTGCTGCAGAAGTCATTAACAATCTTAAATGAAATTTTTATTTTTATGATAGCCATTTACATGTATAATAAGAGCCAATGATTCTTGGGAGCAGTGTGACAGAAACAGAGTGTGGCGAGAACTCATGTAAGACATACTATTTAAATGAGCTGGTGTTAGCTATTCATATTTGTTAATGAACTAGATATGCAGGGCTATAAGAATGAATGTTCTGATGCTTTAAATTTTAATATCTAGAAATCAAGGGTAAGGACCAATTACTAGAATTTCCACCCTTAAAGGAATAATTAATAACGATATAACAAATGTACGGCACCAAACTTCTAAAAAAAAAAAAGTTCAATTTTAAAAAATTAAGATCAATAATTGAAAAACAGCCAAAACAGTAATGTCAAGCCGTAGGAGTTTGTGATCATGGCAGCTTTTTGTGCTGGTCATGGATCATAATTCTAAATGTACTAATATACAATAACCCATATGAGTGCATTGCAGACCCTGTTATCACCTGTAGTTAATGGTGCCTGTGAGACAAATGAACAGGCTGTTCTTTGCTCTTACCTTTATGGTAAATAAACTAGCATTCTGGAGTCACAATAATTAAATAAAATGTAAATCCCTAATCTCATTTGGCTATTTGGACCAAGAAAGTTACCCGGCTATTACCTGTCTAGTTCTAATGATTAGTAATGATTTATTGTTCTTTTTTTTATTGTTCCAAAAGTGCTCTGATGTGGTGCCTTGATGTCTAATGAAAGAAATTGGTCTTAAAAAGCTACTCATTGTTTATCCTGACTCTTAGATAACACATTTTTCTTCTGATAAAGTATTTTTCTTATTTATTGTTCAAAACACACAATATAGACAATAATTCTAATTCTGGTGCTGTTTTATTTAGTAGTGTTTTATCCCTGGTGCCTGGCTGTCTACCATCATACCTCAGCACATAGCTTGACTCTGAGATAAGCCCCCTCTCCTTTGCTCTTTCTCGCAGGCTTTCTGTAGTTTGTCTGCAGGATGCAGGTTTTCGACTGAAGAGCGCAGTGGAGCTCTTACTGTGCCTTTCCGGTTCCAGCACAATCAAAGTTTTGTGTTTAGAATTGTCCTTGACATTCTTTCGTCCCACAATGGGGTGGACACAGTGTGCTGGAAACCATGACATCATTATCATTGACACAGACTTAAATAAATCACCTGCATCTTGGCCTCTTTCTGCTTATTCAAGGATTCTTCATCTGAAGGAAGAAAGTGCTTTTTATTTTTACAAACCTTCATCCCAAGGGTGACTGGAAAATGCAAACTTTTACAAGTGTTTTAAAAACAAATATACGATGTGGTTTTAGACACAGTATGCTGAGTCAGAGGTGTCTCGGAAAATGTTTAAGGTTAGGCGAGAGGCAGAACGACAGCCGGATTGCCTTTAATTCAGAGGAGATATTCTCAACCTATGGATTATTAGGGCCTTCTGCATATGGATTTGCAGGAAACTTCCTGAGATAAGCAGATACATAGTATATCACATACAAACCTGAAAAGGATTACTGTTTCATTTTAATAAATTGAGCCTAAAATTCAAAAAAGGACGGGTTGGTGCTCAGTAAGTTGAAGCAAAGTACATTCTAGGTAAAAGTGACACCATCTCAGTTGCATAATCTTTGGTAAACTGGGTTTATAGCTAAGGTATTACTCCAGAATGCAATGCACACAGCGCGCCAAGTACACGTCTGTATACCCAGCATTTAATAAGTTGGGAAGCAACCACCTACTGTAACTTCTCTTTGCTTTTTCATAAGAAAATGACAATGAGGAAGGAAGTACAGCAGAAATCTTGAACATTACCACTATTATGCAAAAAAAAAAAAAAATGCTGTTAACTGTTTTCCCCTCAGTGACTTGATCTCTCAGATGGAAAACTTATGATTCTTCTGACTCTTGGCTACCAGAAATCACATGAGATGAGCGAGGAAGAAAGACACAAAAGCTATATTTATAGCCAGTACTGAACTTCTCAGAAATACCTTAATTTAATTCCTTCCAGAGACCAATAAAAATATCAGATGAGGGAGCCTTTCAACCGATCGATTATTACAATTGACAATACAATATTGCTACATATTGAACTTCTAAATGTCTTATGCAAAATGTCCCCGTGAAAATATTCCTTAAATAAGAGAGAAGTCCAAGGCCAGAACCGAATTTAAAGTGGTTGTACGGTTTAAACAAATACCATTCAAATCATCTGACTGTTATGGGTAGTAGCATTAAATTAGCATCTATTTATATCTGCGTATTTTACCTTAAAAGGCCGAGGCTTTTTTAGTTCTGATAACATAAACAGATAGGCTGCAGGATACTACTTATAAATCATATATTTTAATTTTGCTGTACCATTTGCTAGAACCTGTTTTTCTACCAGATAATTATGACTAGAATGTGATAAGCAAAGAATGGTCAGGATAAATTTGGGAATTTACAGAGTCCTATTTATAAAGTTTCTCTTGTTTTAAGTGAAATGATGATCAGAGAGATCTTTATCCTGGTTCACCGTTGGTTCTCATTAGTGTTGTTATTGTAAAAACACAATTTTTTAAAGTCCGTGTTTAATTTACTTACTCGGAGCATTTTTAACTGTCAGCTGTCCTTCTCTGCCCTCTCACATACTCTGTAATTTGGGAGGCAGAAAATTCAAGAGCTCTCCTGTTTTTCAAACTCTCCCTAATTTAAAATATGGCAATTCTGGAAAATAACCTTTCATCCCCTATGAATCTTCAACCTCACTGCCACCTATTTTCACCCTCACCACCACCTCGAGCTCTTGTTACAGCTACATATTTTTCTTTGGGAAATGGCTACGATTATATGCTGGAGCGTAAATGATAAAGAAGAAAGATATTTATGGAGTGGTAGGGAAAGGCCTAGGGAAGGAAAGTTTTAGAAGTTTCTATAAAACAGTGAAACAGGTGTTTTCAAATGCCTCTGGGATGCTTGTTTTATAGACTGGGAATTTCAAGTTTTGATATGTAGAATAAGGTTTTTCAAGAAATACGCCTGCAGAGATCAGCCCCATCGTAGCTACTCCAAGGGGGGAAAAAGCATGAAATTCTCACTGGCCACTAATCAGCCAGTTACCAGAGCGCGGCAGCTAGCATGCCTCTGACTAAGTACAAATACTTAGTTGCTTTTGACTCGTATTGAAAAAATAATATCTTTCCCCCTGTTTGTCACTAGAACTGCCACCAGAAGAAAAGCCCTTCGTTTGTCCCGAATAGGCACCTCTGTTTTTCACAGCTTGCAGTAATGCTTAAAGTAAATAAGTTCTTGTGCAGCTAGCACTGTTGGATTCATTCAATTGCCTGAACAAAGCTATTGTTTAGAGGTTTACAACAAGCCTTTTCTCTGTTTCCTTTAAAAGAATCTTCCTTGTTCCTGTGGTTGGCATGCTTAGTATAGTAAGCCTTTCTACAGTGTTCAAATGCTAAAGATAATTTTCCCCCACAGAAGAAATGAAGGAAGACTATGACACTATGGGGCCGGAAGCCACGATCCAGACCACAGTTAACAATGGTACAGGTAAGTTGTGGTTACCACGTCAAGATCGTACTTGTCCCGTGTCATGTGGACTTAGTGAGTCGGAAGAGAGACAGTGGCCCATCCATTCGTAGTTCCATGACTTAACGATGAAGTCAGACATTACAAGTCTCCTGTTTTTGTCTCAGATCGGAGTTCTCTTTATTTTATTTTACTTTATTTTGCTTTATTTTTTATTTCTTTTTTTTTTTTCAGCAAATATATCTTTCATTCTTAAACCCCTGATTTGCCTGTGAAAGTTGAGAAAACTGAACGGGATACGTACATTTTTTTCAACGCATGAGTTGAGCAAATTTCTGGTAGTAATTTTTATTTTAAAAGACTGCATAAATAAATCTCAAAATTAGAATGTAATATGCCTCTCCTGGCTACCACTTGCTAGTAGTCATTGAGAATTCAAATGGTATGCTGTAATTTAGATTGTAAATGTTTTTTCAGGAAGACAAACCAAATTTCCATGAACATTCCTCACAAAAATTGATCATCTGAGTCCCTTTGTATTCTTTCTTCACTTTTAATTCTTGGTACCCTCTGCCTCCTCTAAATAATGTTTTCCAGGCAGAAGTTTTAGAGAGAATTGACAATTTCACTTCTTTTTAATGACGCTAAAAAAATTACTGTAGGAAAGTGGTGAGCAGTGTTTTCTTCTGCTCTGCTACTGCTGTGGAATGGGATTTCAGGACGGTTGGGACATGCCATGTTCCTCCCCCAAAACTGAACGGTGTCTTCCCTCACATTCTCATGTCGCCAGTGCAAAGGTACATTGACTCACTATGTTTATCTCTCTTTTCCTGAATAAGGCTAATTATTTTTGGTGTTATAAACAATCCTTCATACGGCCATTACAAATATTAACCTAGTGCCCGGCATAAGGTTATCTTCTAAAACAAAACAAAACAAAACAAAACATCACATGGCTCTATCCACTCAACTCACCAATGAGAAAAAAGTTGCAGTTTTACGAAGTTTTAGAAATGTGAATAATTCAGATGATAGTCATATCTCCTTTGTGTTGATACACATCATAATAAACTGCTCATGCTGTGCTTCTATTTAGAATGTTCTTATTAATAACTTACAAGGCACTAATTCACTTTCTTGGGTGTAAAATAAGAGAAATAATGAACAACTGTTGTAATTTTTCTTTCATTTGAGTATGTCAATTTAAGGTATAAAAATGAAACTGTGGAATATGGGATTAGGGAAAAAGTATAGAATTAGGAAAGATCATCAACCCTAGTGTTCAGGTATAGCTTTGGCAATACCTAGATCGCGACCTTGGGCATGTCAGTTACAATCTTTGGAACTCAGTTTCCCCACCTGAAAAATAAATAGATCACACTAATTGCTTCTTAAGAATATTTCCAGGTTTAATAGTCTGTGTTGCAGGGGTACCATCACCATAGAATATAGAAACAAGACAAAATAATTGCATATAAAAAGATAACAATGAAGAGATAGCATAAATTAGATACTTTCTATAATGTCCCAACTCATGGGATCAAAAATGGCTTCATTTTTTTTAAGATGAATGTTAAATTTCAACTTCAAACATAAGTAAATCCTAATTCTTGTTAACTTTATAGGCATGTAAGGTGTCACAAAAGTAAATTCATCCTACAAAGTGACAATCTACTAGCTGTTTTATACGCTTGAAGCCTAAAATGAGACTAATAAAAACCATTCCTGTTCAAAAGATTTAAAAATCAATTCTGAATGTGCTTTCACCTGGCTTTAAGATCTCTTTTTCTGCTACTACTTACCATTGCTTGTAGTTCATGTGTATTCAGTCAATAAATGAATGAACAGGTATTCATTGAGAAGACTGTTCTATATACACCGTTGGTGTACTTGTGGTGGAAGATGGGCCAGGAAGTTTAAGACATGGCTATTATTTAATTTAGAAGATGATACTAACACACAAGAAAAAACAAAGAACAAGAAGAAAACTATGTGGTAAATACACAACTAATGGTAGGAACTATAATCACTTCAAATTACAGAAGTGGGAGAGAACTTATGGGGTGAGTAGTCAGAAAAAGCTCCATGACAGAGGTAAAATGTAAACTAAGTATATTTTCAGTGGTCATAGAGAAGTGAGGAAGGGCTTTCTAGCAGAATGTGTAAGCCAATGAAGGAAATTGTGAAATCAATTCAGAGGATAGTGAGTAAAGGATTCACTTGAATCAGAGGGTCCTAGGAGGCAATTCATGGGAAATGAAGCCGGACATTTAAGTTGAAGCCGACTGAAGAAGGACATGAAGCACAGACCAAAGAGTTTGTGTCATGTTATACTACCGTGATTTCTGTGGGGGAAAACCAGACTTTGAGAGACCAACTGGAAGTCATTGTAGTTACTCAGGTGTGAAGTGATAAAAAGCTTGTCCTAAGGTGGTGACAGTGGTGAAATTAGCAACATGATTTCTTAACAATCGGTCGAATCTCTGGGTGATGGAATCAAAATGGCTTCAAGATTACACATCTACATGTTTAGAACATGGCAGTACTTGCTATTTCTAGATAAAAAGAAGGAGGATCCAATTTTGAGAAGACCTTGAGCTAGTCTTTACACATAAGTATTTTCATATAAAAGTTATATATGAATGTGAATATGAGAATGTCCATTGGAAATGAGGAATTGAAACACAGGAAGTCAGGGCTGAAGACATAGATTTTAGAGTGATGCAAATATGTTCTGATAGTATTTAACATCATGGGACTATGACATTAACCATTGAGAGTGTGTATATTGAAACAAGTAAAAAGCTGAGGCCAGGGCTCCTGGTGGGTGGGGAGAAAAATCAAATTCATTGAAAGAAAAAAGATGAAGATAGAGAGGGAAAAAAAGTGAAACAACCAGAAGGCAAAGAAAGAGAGTTTCAAAAAGTAGAGACTGGTCAATTCAATCAAAGGTTCAGATAACTACAATTGAAAGAATGCTGAACAAATATATTGGACTTAGTAATTAGGAATTTACTGGTGACCCTCAGTTTTTAAGTCTGCCCTTTTAGAGAATAAATACATATTTCTTTACAACCCCAAGTTGCTGCTTCTTATCCCCAGAATCTTTTCAGTTGCTAAATACATGGGGAATTGAAATAAGACATCTTTTCCGGTTGAAATTGCTTATTAATGGAC
This sequence comes from Ursus arctos, assembly GCF_023065955.2. NCBI lineage: Eukaryota > Metazoa > Chordata > Mammalia > Carnivora > Ursidae > Ursus > Ursus arctos. The sequence continues at coordinate 27,721,823 of NW_026622763.1, read as the reverse complement.
CATCTCTGTCTCCACCCAAGTCCTACGAGATCCAGCTACTGGCTGACCTTCTTTAGCCATCCCGACTTACAATGATATCTTCTTCCAGTGAATGATTATTGAACAAAACACTTAACTTTACCATAAATTCTGTAGTGTGCTGTTAATGTGGTGTCTTTTCTAAATTCGACTGCGAACTCTGACAGCATGGATTGTTTCTTAGCCTACCGTATTGCCTATAAGAGCACCTTAATTTTTTTTAACTTTATCCTTCAATCTTATTTTTTAATTTTTAAAAAATTTATTGTATTTATTTTTCAATGTACAAGGTTATATTAGTTTTAGGTGTACAATATAGTGATTCAACAATTCTGTACATTACTCAGTGCTCATCAAAATAAGTACACTCTTTTTTTTTTTTTTAAGATTTTATTTATTTATTTGACAGAGACAGCCAGCGAGAGAGGGAACACAAGCAGGGGGAGTGGGAGAGGAAGAAGCAGGCTCCTAGCGGAGGAGCCTGATGGGGGGCTGGATCCCACAACACCGGGATCACGCCCTGAGCTGAAGGCAGACGCTTAACGACTGAGCCACCCAGGCGCCCCAAAATAAGTACACTCTTAATCCCCATCACCTATTTCACCGATCCCCTCCACCCATGGCCTCTCCGGTAACCATCAATTTGTTCCCTATATTTAGGATTTCTCTATATTTAGCTAAAATTAATAGGCTGTCAATATATTTTTAATGAATAAATATGGAATTAATTTAATATCAGATACCATTTTTCTTTTCTAATCAAAGCAGAACCGATAGACATTGAAATAGATAAATTCTAAACAGGTTAAGCAAATTTTCTGATAAAAAGTGTTGTTATTAATGAGAATAAGTTGTGAAGGAAAGACAAAGACAATGCCTCTAATACTTCTCTCTGAATATTCAACACACAGATTTTATTCCTAACTGAAAGTAAGGGAAAGACCTCTGAATTTCCTTCTCAGCTCTACACATCTATTAAATAGCAAAAATTAATTAAATTCATCTAGATGGATAGAATAGTCTTTTAGAATCTAAAAGTATCTTCTTCCTAGTATATTCTGCTGAGTTTAAAGCTGGAAGAAGCAATGGGAAGAGTTTAGTTGAATTGAATCACAGAATCCTAAAACTGAAAGTTATAAAACAGAACAATTTCTTAATTGTATTTTGATAGTTGAGGAAACAGTAGTAAAAAAAAGCTGCATAGCTAACTGGTGGCAGATTTGGAAATAAAATCTAAATTACCTGACATAGCCTTTCACCTCAGAAGGTTTTTCACCACTCTGAGAAGCTGTCCTGATAGAAACTATGGTATCATCTTTGACTCTTACATACTTTATCTAATTAGTCATCAACTACTATCAATTCTACTATCACAAACAGCATATATCACTTTTATTTCTCCCCATCATTTTTTTCACTATCCTGATTTAAATCCTCATCTTTCGTCTGAGCTATTATGATACCTTGTTAACTGATTCCATTTCAGTCCCTAATTTCTTTAATTCACTCTTCACACTAACAAAGTTGGTTAGAAGTTGTTTTCCTAGCACTTGAGGGCAGATGGATAATTTTAACTCAACTCCCACACCACTTCATACTCAACTTCCTATGGGTCTCCACTGCTTTCTGGATGAGTTGGCATTTGAGTTGAGTTGTCATTCTCATGATCTAACACCATCTTGCCTTTACTACCACTTCCTAGTATATACCTCAGTTCTGAATGACTGATTACCATTTATACTCCTTTGCCTTTGCTTATGATTTTCCATCAACCTAGAAAGCCACTCATTCTTTTTAGTCTGACAGCATCATACACATTCTTAAAAGCCTTCTCCGACAGGAAGTCATCTTACAGTCTCCCACTCAGGATTAACTACTCATTCCTTTGAGGGTCTTCTTGTAGAATTTATGAATTTTCTCTCATATTATACTTAGTTGCCTGCAAGTGTGTTTCTCCTCACTAGACTGTAAGCTACTTAGGACAGATATGGTATGGGTTTTTGGTCGCTTTATCACGATAGATCCTAGAATGGTCTAGGTCATAAAGAGTTTTTAAAGAAATTGAGGGAGTGAATGAGAGACAAACAACACTTGGACTTCCCTTTCATGTTTCCAGGTTGACATTTTTTGATACCTGGTGTGAAATAACCAACCAGACAATTTCATCTCTCATTACTCTAATCTCCCAAATGAGAAAAATTCAGTTATATTTGACTAATGTCCAGCCTTCATGTTCTCCTCTATTTGGTCAGTCCACATTCATCCTATAACCCTTTTCTCAATTGTTCAAATACCCTTCTTAGAATCCTTCATTGCCCCTTAGTACCCGTAGGCAAAATCCACATTCTTCAGACCAGTAAGTGTCATCCATTTCATACCAACAGTGTTCCATTCTCATCAGACCAAATTCCTTGGTAATATCAAAAAAGAATCACATTTACACCAACCTCTGAATCTCTGCCCATGTAGTTCCTTGAGACCCTAATCTCTCACTCCCTTTCGTCCTGTTATCCAAATTCTACTCACCCTTCTGTTCCTCAGGGCCAGTTCACATTCCATTTCCTTAATGTGGTCATCCCCAAACACCCCAAACCATGTCAATCTCTTCCTTCTCTTAAATTCCACAGCCCTCAGGTGGACACTACTAATTTTAACGTGTCTAATTTTCCTCTTTATAACATTTGCACCTATTTTACCTAGTTAATTTTGTGAAGACGAAAGCTGTAAAATGGGAGTAGATTGCATTGCTATCTACCTCATAGGATTGTTGAGGTAATTAAATAAGGAATATATATATATTAGCCTTAGTAAGGGCCCCCAAAATACTTGCTTTAAGAAAAGGATTATTCCTTCTTTGCCTCAAAGTGCCCAGTACAGCAGTGAACTCACATAGTACAGGTTGACTGGTAGAGTGAATGAATGAATGAATGAACATTTGGTGGAGAAAAAATAGTGTCTGAGAAAGGAAGCCACAAAAAAAGGAAAACATTCCAGTATCTTCAGAGAGTGAAACCAGGATGTAAGTCCCTGAAATCAGCTCGTTAAAGGCAAAGAACAGCAGTACAGCGTATCACTATTTTTTTTGCAACAAAGTTTCAGATTAGCAGCACAGCAAAGTCGATTTATAAAAACATGAAGTATTGCAAACCCTGATTTATATTAACAACTCTCTATTTTGCATTTAATATTTCTACACTGGTTTTAATGTTTTAAAAATGAAAGAAATTGTATGCTTTAACACATAAGGCAAAGAATGTCCTTTTATAAAGAAACTTACACCTTCCATAGTTTAATCAGATTCAAATTCAGAATAAAATTATTATGTAGAATTCTTAGAAGTGTGAAAAAGACACTATTTTCTAAGAAGCTCAGAGAAATGGACAAACTCAGGAGCATTATAAAGACCGCATGTTAGTAGTAACAAGGATCTATCTTAGGTGGTTGGTGATCATTAGCATTAATGCGGTTCCACGTGCATATCAGGACCCAAATAGGCCCCTGATGTTTTCCTCTTTGAATGTGTGTAAGTTATATTTATACAGACAATCTAGTACTCTAGTTATAAAGGGCTATTAATAACCACCTGCATCTCTCCTTCCTTCGCTGGGAAAAGAAAAGCACCTTACAACCTTACATCTAGAAATAGGGTAAGAGCAATTTAGGTCTCAGTTCTTAATCTTAGAGAACAGAATAAAATTATTGTCCAAGAACTAAGTATATTGACTGTAACTATAGTCATTAAACATGTTTCCAATCTTTTAAGAATAATATATGAGTGCTTTTACACATGAAAGGCCAATGTTGGTTTGGGATGTGCCAGATTAGTCTAGAGTCAGAAAAACAATGTTTGAACTTTGTCTTTACCAGTTACTAGTTCATGAATTTGAGTATAGAAGAATTCATCTCTACATCAATAAAGTGGAAATATGGACAAGGTCTCATTGTAGGGATTAAATGCTTTATTATTATTATTATTATTATTATTTTGAGAGAGAGAGTGAGAGTGGGAGTGGGGGTGGGGAAGAGGCAGAGGGAGAGGGAGTGAGAAAATCTTTTTTTTTAATTTAAATTCAATTAATTAACATATAGTGTACTATTAGTTTCAGAAGTAAAGGTCAGTGATTCATCAGTCTTATATAACACGCAGTGCTCATTACATCACATGCCCTCCTTAATGTCCATCACCCAGTTACCCCACCCTCCCTCCCACACCCCTCCCCTCCAGCAACCCTCAGTTTGTTTCCTATGATTAAGAGTCTCTTATAGTTTGTCTCCCTCTCTGATTTCGTCTTGTTTTGTTTTTTCCTCTCTTCCCCTATGATCTTCTATTTTGTTTCTTAAATTCCACATATGAGTGAGATCATATGACAATTGTCTTTCTCTGATTGGCTTATTTGGAGCGAGAGAATCTTAAACAGGCTCCATGCTCAGCATGGAATCCCATGCGTGGCTCGATCTCATGACCCTGAGATCATGACCTGAGCTGAAATCAAGACATGAATGCTTAACCGACTGAGCCACCCAGGCACCCCAGTGGTATATGATTTTTAAAGTACCTACTGCAATGCCTAACATACACTAAATGCTCACTTCGATTTGCTTATTTTGCGTTTGTTTGTATCTACAGGTAAGTTTTAAACCAATTTTATGCATTAAGAAATAAATGGATTCTGAACTGTTTTCTCCCTTTACACTGGTTCCTCATTAGCATCTTCTCTAGAAAACAAAAATGCAATATTCAACAACATTTGTAATGGAAGGACTTAACCAGTCAATTTTGAGAGCCTCTGCCAATTAAATTCCTTTGACGTCTTAGAAAACCAAGCAGACAAGCTGTAGGACAAATGTCTTTTCACTGCTCCAACAATGCGTTTGAGGTTAAAAGATGAAGATGGAGGGGCGCCTGGGTGGCGCAGTCATTAAGCATCTGCCTTCGGCTCAGGGCGTGATCCCAGCTTTCTGGGATCGAGCCCCACATCAGGCTCCTCCGCTATAAACCTGCTTCTTCCTCTCCCACTCCCCCTGCTTGTGTTCCCTCTCTCGCTGGCCGTCTCTCTCTGTCAAATAAATAAATAAAATCTTAAAAAAAAAAAAGAGAAGGAATTGCTTATTGCTTAGTTTTCTATTTCATTTCATCTCTACCTAGCATCCTTTTTTTTAAATGTAGAAGAGGATGTAGTGGTATTTACAATGTTTGTGTATAATGATGAAATCTGTCAAAGACTTTTCCTTGATCACTGACTAGCATCAGGAATCATATGTTGTTTTTCTTTTTGTCCTGAATCACAATCAAATAAACAAATAATAAAATGTTCATCACTTACTAAGATACCTACATTTATTCTTTTCTGTCAGGGTGTTTGTTGTTGTGCAGAATTTAAACTGATGATTGAGAAAGAAACTTTAAGAAAATAGAAGATCTAGTTCTTGTTCTTAAAAAATGCAAAATCCCGGAGCGCCTGGCTGGCTCAGTCAGTAGAGCATGCAACTCTTGATCTCAGGGTTGTATGTTTGAGCCCCACCTTGGGTGTAGAAACTACTTAATAATAAAATCTTCAAAAAAAAATCATAATGACATGAAGGCAAACTTTACCAAAAACTCATCAATAGCCTAATTAGCTATTCAGATCAATAGTCACTTAGGGTGACCCTACTAAGTTTAAGGCATTTTATATTTGAAAAATACAATGAACGGTCACTGTCATTAAGGGCTTTCCTTCAATTGGGTAAATAAAACAGTGGTAGATGAATAAGAAATGTGTGTAAAATGTTTAGCACAATGTTAGACATAATAAACAGTTGTTGCTAGCCATCATCATCATTATTAACCTTATAACAATATGTGGATGAAGATGTTTTATTTGAAATACAACAAGCTATGTAGGTTCAAGTGAAAGGTCTTCGATATTGCAGAGGGTTTTTGACAGCATGGGGTCAAATATTGGAGACATGAGGGTAGAGAAGTGCCTTAAGAGACTGCAAAATTCAGAGAAGGTTTTCTTCAGGAAGAAGGCTTGTTAAATATGGCTCTGTGTAAAAATGAGGCATAGAGAAAGCTGAAAATGGAAAGGAGACTGGAAGATGGAGTAAGTTATCAGTAGTTGTGAGGAAGTAGCCTTAGCGAGTAGCCTGGGCTGAGGGCAGAGGCACATCTTTGTTAGCAATAAGGTCAAAAGAAAAAGGAAGAATGATTAGAGAGATTTTGGCTGAATTTAAGGTAGCTCAGGGAATTCATGTCATGTGGGTTGCACTCTCTGAAGTAAGTAGGAAAATAGATGATCAGTTGACAGTGAGGGAAGGGAGTAGGGTTGGAATCTTGAAGAATGGAAATCTAGAGTAATTGCTTTGGACAATATATGGCGATTCAATTACCATCACAAAAGAAGATCCTATTTGGATAACATGGACTGCAACAAGTATGTTACAATTATTTACATTTCTTTAGACATTTTGATCCTCTAGGAGCAGAGAAACTGGGCTGGATTTTTGTTTGGCCAGGCAAGAATGACACAAGAATAAGGGACAGGGAGGGAAAGACTTCAGGCTCTGAGGTGAACTGAGGCAAGTAAAAGCAGACTGGGTGAAATGGACGGGAAGGCTTGTCAGGGCCCCGTTATCGCAGTGAAGTACCTGCATCAGGGGAACAAAGAACGGAATGGTGGGAAAGAGCAGAAGGTTGAAACAGAGAGTGGGAGTTTCATGTGCTGGTTTGCAGTGCTGGAATCATCCCGAGTTTAGCGCATTACCAAAGTGTGGCCATCCCTGTGGGTAGAGAGACTCAAAGCTTTGGAAGCCAGGATCCTACATCACTATCTGTTGAGCCATGAAGTTTCCCAGAGTGACAGTATTGGCAGCCCTGGGTAAACACGACCATGGGACAAGTGTCATCTTACTTGAGCTATGCAAGTAGTGTCCTAAAACACGATGGCAAAAATGGATGACTGAGGCTTCAAAAAATTGCAGTTACAAACCGGAGGGTTTTTGAGGGTAGAGGTTAAGTTTGCTTTTCTCCAAAGTCCCTCTCAATGCGCATGGTGTTCATACAACCTTGATGGCTGACAAACGGGTTTTTTGTTGCATTGATGAATAAATGAGTAAACAAATAAAGGATGAGCAAATTGATAACTCAGGAACATTGGTTTGAAACGGTCATGTGAATTAAGGAGTATGTAGACCCATCCTCTTTGCTCCATGAGTTTAGACAGAAGAAAGCAGGAGCGGCTGTGCTGGAAAGGTCTGTGAGGGATGGAGTATTATGACAGGATGACACGGTTTCATCTAATCTGAAGAAGTGGAACGCATGTAGGAGGATATCATTAAGCATGTGGGGGGATAAACAAGTAATATGTGGAATGGAAAAGCAAAATGAACCATGAATAAAGGGTGTTTGGGTTTTTGATCTTTTTTTTTTTTTTTTGTTCTCTAGTTCCAAGTTAAACTTGAGACATTCTTTATTTACTATCACCATAATAGTTACTAAAAATTCACCTTTGCAAGGTGTTTCATAAAGTTATTCCTTACTGAGTGCCTTTAGAAACATGATTAAAAATAAGAAATAACTAAAATAGGAAAACACAATCCTTAAATGTTAAATAGAAATTATAAATAAGCATCTTGAATAGAGAATTTGAACAACTTTTATGTTTTCACTTTACCCCAATAGACTCGGATGTGGATCCCCAGTGAAAAAAATGAAAAGCAGGAACATGAAAGGAAAAATTGAGAAAAAAGTTTAAAATTCCATATTTTATTTCTATTGAAGTGAACATTTACCGTGGCTTTCCCCATACTAATTTTACGGTGTTATAATGTTGTTGTTTAGAACTATTTATAATGTCAGCACTCTTGTCAGCATCTAGGACCTATTCAAATCATGTCAAATCATGTTGGGCATAATGAAAAACTGAAAAGATGGGGTTCTCTCTCTCTCTTTCTCTTTCACACATTGAGTCACTATGATACAGTGGAAAAAATAATGGGTTAAGAGTCAGATTATATGAATTCTCCATCAAGCTTTTCCAGAAATTATTTGTCTAACTTTGTATGAGTCATAAACCTCACTGTACCTTAGTTGTATCATCTGTTAAATGAGGAAATTAGACTAGAAATTTGAATTCCACCCCACCCTACCCTTTCTTCTCATGAATTTTTACTGGGAAGCCTGAACAAAGACAGCAAAGCACCAGCTGAGCTGGTTGGCATGGGGGGGGGGGTCCTGCCTCATGATATTATATACCCAGGGCCCTGTGTTTGTTCTAGCTTTGACTTTGGTTAAAGGTTCTGCTGTTGTCATTTTGCAGCAGGCCCACTGGGTCCCACTGTAGCCAGTCCTGCTTATAGCTCATACAATCCATTAGGATAGTAGCAGAGTATAAGCCAGAATGGGACGGGGTGGGATCTGAAGTACCACAGAGAAATGCCAACTACGTCCAGGTTTACCAGATTCTTCTGAGGTGTCTCCAGAGCAGTTGGAAGCCTTTAGATCTAGATGGAAAATCTTGCCTGAGCAAGAAACACCATGGTTCAAGGTATAAGTCCTCTAAATTGATGATATTAATGGTAAGGTTAGGAGGCTAGCAAGTGGTTTGGCCTCTTTAAATACAAATTCTGTGCATCACATCATTAGCATAGAAGAAAGTGGGGAAAAGAGTAAGACGTTTCTGTACCATTATTATCTTCTTGGTTTAATAACTTCCAACTATTCTTACATGAAGTTTGAATAAATTTTTTTATTTTTTAATCATTTTTTAAAATTTCTTTATTATTTATTTAAGTAATCTCTACACCCAACTGCAGGGCTTGAACTCACCACCCTGAGATCAAGAGTTGCATGCTCCACTGACTGAGCCAGCCAGGCACCCCTAAATTAAATTTTTTAAATTAGCTAGGTTTCTTATATGGGTAACAGAAGCCACACAAGTTGGATCTTAAGTTACTTCTCAGCAAGAGTTGAGTTATAGTGTTAATCAATTGTGCAAGATCGGTTTCTCAGATAATGCAGTACCTAAGTACTCAAAAAGGAGAGACTCATATTGTTATAAAGCATGTCGTTTTCTTCTTGTTTACACTGTCACATGCTCATATGTTGGAAGAGTTTCGTCATCCAGTCAGATAGGTCATGTAAATCATCATTTTAACATTTTTAGTTAACCCCATACCGTAAGTATACAGAAATAAACTAGAGAAAGAGAGAGGTTTTGAAGAGAGAAAAACAGATGTAGCACTCGGCAGGTGAGACAGGAGCGTCATTTGCAGACTATAATCAGGGTATACCAAGAAGAGCCTGTCACTTCCTGGCTGATGAATGCTGGGGTTTTATGAGCTTTGTGCTTACGAGAACCTATCTGCACTTCACAGCAAGGGTTCCCACAAGGAAAAACTGTTACCCCAAGCTTCTTGAGTGTCTCCTTCATTCATTCGAGAAATGTTTAATAAGCACCGTTTTCCTTGTGATGTTGTCAATGGTTTCTACTCACCTCCAAAATCTTAATGTGTGTCTATGGTTCCTCCATCAGAAAGCTATGTTGCTTTGAGTTTTTAACTGAAAAGAAAATAGATGAAACTCTTTAGGCCCAGCCAGTGAATAAAAAACGAATTGATTAGGGCAATTAATTTATTGAAAGCATGGCATTCTGAAATTTCAGGGATACCCCAGAAAGCATATACTAGCTCATTTTACAGATGAAGATCCCGAGATTAAAAATCAGAAGTGGTTGAGCCAAAATGGGTTGCCCAGTGACCCTGAACCTGGTGTGATCATTCAGGTATTGAGCATAAGCTGTGTGCCAGGCACTGTACTAGGCACTGGTGATACAAAGCCGAATAGAACACAATCAGCTCACAGATATGTAAATGAAGGGTTATAATGTGATGTGCTAAGTTCAGCGATTGAGAGATGCAGATGGAGAAGTGCAGAAGGAAGTTCTGAGCTCAGGTTGAGAGAGTCAGGAAGGCCACGTGATATGGGACTAATTCTGAGCTGCTTCCCAAAATCATGTCACCGAATACCATAATTTAGCCAGGCGATGCAGATCCCTGACTTCCCACGGCATTGATTCTTAAACTGGGCGTGCACCAGAGCCCCTGAAGGGCTTGTCAAAACAGACTGCTGATTCCGTTTTTGAACAAGTTCCCAGGTAATACTGATGCTGCCAGCCTGGAGGCCACATCTTGAAAACCAAGGTCCTAGAGCATCCTTAGGTGTTGTGTGTCTCTACAAAAAGCATATAAAAAAGAGCACTGAATTGCCAGGCAAAACATCATACTTTCTAAACCCCTCAAAAATATAATACCATAGTCCAAGAATCTTTTCAGTAAGATACCAATTCCAAAATTTTAGATTACACAGTAATGTGAAAAATAAATACAAATGAACTTACTTGCAACTCTTCCTTTAAAGGCATGGATTCTGTCTCTATACATAGCAATCAAAACTGTCTAAGGGTTAGTGGTCTCTAAATTTTGATACTCACAGTCCCTTAATAGAAAACCTCACTTTAAAATTAGACCGCGTCCCTGACTGGGCTGCTTCCTGCTGTTGAGGGAGATATTTGATCCTGCAGAGTACTATGGAGTCCCATCCCCCTGCTCCTTCTGCCTCTCTCTCTCCTAAAGTTCTTACACGTCGGGGGCTCTCACTGGCATCTGAGCACGCGTTCCCTGGAGAAAGCCACGTCAGAGCAGGCGTGGAGAGACCCACCCAGATGCTGTGCTATTTCCCAAGAAGAAAAGAAGACGTTGTCGCCCTGGAGGAGCCTTCCCTGGCTTTGCACACACCTCTGTAGCAGTCAGAGGCTCTGCTGGGCTGCCCGGGTAGCTGTGTAATGAGAAAAAGATTGTCCTCTTCCCTTACGGTTGTTTTTAGATAATCTCGTGCCAATATGTATTTTGGAAGCATTCTACAGAAAGGCGCACATGCATTTTTAATGATAAAATGCTTATATTCATTAATTAGTCAACTTTAAACAAAGTAGCCATGAGAATTTATATACTTCAACAAATGCCGAGTATGGGCTTCTTTATTTTATCTTTTTTATTTAAATTCAATTAGCCAACATATAGTACATCATTAGTTTCAGATGTAGCGTTCAATAATTCATCAGTTGCATATAACACCCAGTACTTATCACGTACCCTCCGTAATGACCATCACCCAGTTACGCTATCCCCCCACCCACCCACCTCCCCTCCAGCAGCCCTCTGTTTCCTAGAGTTAAGAGTCTCTCATGGTTTGTCTCCCTCTCTGACGACTTCCCATTCAGTTTTCCCTCCCTTCCCCTATGTGGGCTTCTTTAAAAATTCAGTACAGAAGACTAAATTAAAAATAATTTTCTGTGTTTTCTTATCATCTACAATGTCAATAAAAAGACTATTTTTTCTAACAGATGATGAATACAGTTACCTAGATTTGTGATTGTTTCTCCAGGTCCCTTTGCCTTGCCAGATGAAGTGAGAAAAAGTCAGATTACATGATAAGTGCATAATTTCTACATTATACTGAGAAGTATCCATATACATATAGTCCTTCTTATACATTTATGTATACATTTATACATTATGTATTTATATGTCTGTATATTGCAGAACCACAACCATTTCATGTACATATCTCTCAATATGAGAATCACAGAAGCAGGAAAACAATTATCAATCAACACCATTGTGTCCTCATCCCAAAGCACACTCTCTGGCATTAGTAGGCGCTCAATAAATAGTTATTAAGCAGTGGGATGGATGAATGATTCACCTCGTTTTTTTTACATGTATTTACTTCAGCTTCTCTAGACCCTCTCAGATACTTCTTTTCTGAAAGAATTTTTTATTCATTTTATGTTCATTAAAATGGGCATGGCATAATATTCAAACATATTTCTTCAATTTTTTTAATGAAAATGGAAAACACGCTCCATACAAGATCAGAGTACCTACCTTCCTACATGAACACATGCTCATTACAAATAAAGAAAATAAATGGCAAAGGGATGGAAGTAAACAGAGAAAAACAGAAAAAGAGAAGGAATATGTATCAAGGTCTCATTATATCTTAACTATTTGTAAACACTAAGCAAAACTCACTTTTAAGTATCTTTGAGAAAGTGTCCTAAAAACTCTGTTATTGGAGGTGACTGATTTGAAGACCAGTACATCTCTTTCATTTAGAGTTCCATTAACATTGCTTCTTTTTTAAGTAATAACTTTAAAAGTCAATCTGTATTGATAATTATCATTATCTAAAAATATCAATATCGAAGATAGACATAAAAGTATTGATGAAAGTATCCTTAATAAGCAACATTAGTAAGAGTGAACATACTGACAAGAAACGTGAGGCTTTTCTAACTTGAAGCAACCTAGAAATTTATCCTAATGATATTAAAATACACGTGGTGATGAAAAAACATTTTTAATTAATGAAGTTTTTTGTTTTTGTTTTTGGTTTTGGATACATAAAAGTTTACCTGACCTTAGGGGAGGCTGAGATATTTGTAAGACTAGGGTAAATTTTAGGACTAAATGCAAAATCTCTGGAAAAGGTATGGGAAGAAATTACTTTGAGGTTTTTTGTGAATTTTTATTATGGTTTGATCATAAATATCATGCAAATATCCTTTGTCAGTGTGTTTTGGCAGTTCTTCCAAGGAGACCGAGGAGTGAAGAGGATTACAGAAAGAAAAAAAAAAAAAAGGAAAATGAGGTTGATTTTACACTAGAAAAACACAGTGGGGAATTCTATAACTTTCTGGTGAATTCTCTACCTCATTCCTGTGTCCACAATACAGTATTACAAAATCTTTGTAAAAACCAAAAATGTAAACTGTTGTACAGAACCAAAACTTCATCTTCCTCAACAAGTTTTAGAGTAACCAAAATTTAATCCCATTATTTGTTCAAATATAACAATTATGGTGATTTTGGATCTCAGAGATTTAAAGACACGTAGCCCGAAGTAGAAAAGGGAATTTTTCAGCTCACAGAAGCTAAGGAGGTTTGACAACAGAGCCACTGGAAGGACATGGGTACAGCTTGGCCTCAGGAGCAAATATAGCTAGAAATGTACTGTCAGGACTTGCCATCTTGTCTTTGCTTTCCTTTTTTCTCTGCCTACCTGCTTCAGTCTCTTTCTTCATAAATCTTCTTACCTTACATGGGATAGATCAGTTCCTGTGTTCTATATCTTATAGCTACAGTCACTTGAAGGAAATAAATTCCCTGGATGTTCCTTTTGGAACAGTCCTAAAATCATAAGGAAAGGATTTGCTGACTCAATTGGACCCATTGGCTATCCCTGGACCAATCAACAGTTTGGCCTGGAGAATGGAGGACTAAGATTGGTTCACTTTAGGTGCCAACTAATCTATTGTGGCTAGGGGAGCAGAATCAAGCAATAACAAGGCAACTCCCTTGGGTACCATAAAGTTTGACGATAGAGAATATGGGGAGCCGTTCCCAGGCAAAGGAGAATGTTGTGGTACTGGGCAGGAAAACCATATGTTACAAGTACCCATAGCAACACCAAGGAAAAAACCACATTATACTTGGCTTGGTTATGCCTACGCTAGTTCATGGAAGTCTAGTATAAAGCTCACTTAGGTGAATCTACATATGTGAGATGTATAGCTAATAGCATATCTATACCACATGAAGAAAATCTTGATGGAACAAATAGATTTAAATGATTGAGTGCTATCTTCTTCATGAAATTCTTTTTGAATATTCACCTGAACCCTACTGAACTCTTGCAAGTATTTATGGTCATCACTACACAGTTAAATCACATAATTGTTCTAGAATTGCCTGAATAACAGGTCTGAATTCCTAGCTCAATTGTGGGTATCTTATCTTATGCTTCCTTTTACTAGAAGACTTCTCTACCAAGATTAGTGTTAAGCACACAATTTATTCCGCATTCATTCCATAAATGATTCTTGAGAGCCTACTAATTTCCAGGCAATATACTCAAAGCTCAGGGTACAAAGATGATCAAAGACGATCCTTAAAGAGAGCATATGATTTGAGATCTTTTGTCCCTATCACACTTGGCAGAGGAATCTAGCACGGGCAGATTTGATCTAGCAAGTGAACTGCCTCTCCAAATACCAGTAGTGTTGTTCTAGATGCAGTTTAGTTTGCCTATCCAGAAAAATCAGAATTTTCCTCCTGTTGAAGCCAAAAGGCTATTAATGCAAATCCCATTGAATTTGCATTTGGTTACATTTCTGATGGAAGCATTCATATGCAAATGAAAATTTGTGAAAAGATAGCCAGATAATTCAAATAGTTGCTGAAATATCAAGATAAAAGTAGGATGTTAAAATGTCCATCCATCCATTTACCAGGTTACACTAAGGATCGGTCAAGTGGGTCAGTGTTCTTAAAAAGCTTAAATAAGTTATGCCTTAAACATTCGACAACATTCTAATAGGTCTGGGTTCAGAAAGGAGCTGTTATATGACTTTCTACTGCCACAGGGCTGAAAAAGAAGTCAGTCCCTGGTCAAATCAGTCAAGTTGCTCAAAAGAGATTCATCTTTTATCCACCATCTTGTCTCCTTTATCTTTTCTTGCATTAAAAACAAAAGGTGGTTTTTGATAGATGTAAAGTCATTTTGATGATCCAAAACAATGAACAAATATTTTATGCAAGTTGGCAGTGCTTTGTACTCTCTAGAGACTTAATGATGCAAGTTAAATGACAGCATCACATCGCAGTGAATGTGATGTTTGGAAAGCATCCATGGCATCATGACCATACCAACGGAAAATGATCTTAATCAATGTTTGTGTTCTTCTAAAAGATGTAAGACTTGGGAGTGCCTGGCTGGCTGAGTCGGTAGAACATGCAACTCTTGATCTTGGGGTTGTAAGTTCGAGTCCCACATTGGGTGCAGACGTTACTTAAAAATGAAATCTTAATAAATAAACAGAAGATTTAAGACTTAAGAGTCTAAGAAAAGATTTAAACAAATTTCAAGATATAAAATCATAGTCTACTATTACACATTCCAAACCTATATTCAAAGGAAATACAGGTGTTGGAATCAGGCTGTTGCTCTTGTTGAACTTGCCAGAAGCTGGAGTGGCAAAAGGGAAAGTTTTGAGATCACACTATTCAGGATTGTTAGCACTTAGTTTAATAGTCCACAAAGTGTGATGCTCCCCAGTTTTGTTTTATTTGATGCAATGCATTAGTTCATAGTTTCAAGTATTTTTAGAATTTTGGTGCTCTGTGCTTTGGTGACTGTCACCTGTCATCCATCATATTTGGAAAGCCTGTACCTAGGTAAGGTCTTAGCCTCTCCCTCCTTGGCACACCCAATCCTTCCCCCAAGCCTAGTGTTTTTACTTGTTAAATATCTCTCAGATCCAGCCACTTCTCATAGTCTCCATTACCAACTCCTTAACCTTTATCTTTGCCTGGTTTATGATAAGAAACTCCTAACTGGTTTCCCAGAATTGACTTTTCTTTTCCCGCAGTCCCTATCATACGATAGACAGAGTTGTCCTTTAAAAAAAGCAGATTTCACAATTTCATCCAATCATCTCCTTGCTTAATACCTGTCAATGGCTTCCTGTTTCTCTTAGAATAAAACCCAAATCCGTAACAGGACTACCGCATGCCACATGTTCCGGTTCCTGCCTGCCTCTCCACCCTCGCATCATATTGCTTCCCTTCCACTGTCTGCACATCAGCACTGTCACTTTGGAAGGTGAAAGGCACCACGTTCCTTCCAGTCCCCGCGTGCTTGCACACGCCTCTCTGCCCCAACTTCTACCGCTCGTGAGCTCCATGCCTTCTCAGTGAAAATTTTCCTGATCTTCTAGACTCCATCAGACTTTCAAACTACCACACGACTTTCTTTCCTAATACTTATGTGAGTGTGTAACGTTTTTATTTTTGAGAAAGTATCAGTTGTACTGATTGTTCTCGTGTCTTCCTGAAGGATGAAACTGGATCTGCTTTTTGCTTATCAAAACAAGACATGATACCTACCATATATCAGTCATTCGGTACTTGTTGAATTAATGGAAGTTTCCGCTTTCTGTTCTTTTCATCTATAATCCACAAGTTCATAACAGCAAAAGCAACAATAAAAATGAAAATTAAAGGAAAAATTGACTAGCTTGCTCGACCATCACCCGGCCACAAACGGTCAGAAATAATTAGTATGGCAAATGCTGTAATATCTTTTATGGCAGAGAAGGTGAGGTGAAGAATGTAGGGGAATCAAGGTTAACAGCTCTCAGAAACTGTGAAAGTAGGACTCCACCATTAATTGTACTAGCAAAGGACTTGTATTCATCTAGTTACTGTAGCAGACACACTCCCAACACTGTCTTCTGCATAAAACTATTTATCTTGGATATTTAAGCCACAACTTATTTCAGAAACGTATCTAGAGGTTTCAAATATACAAAGTCCTGTGACACAGTTGCTAAAATTGATTCACAGCTATTACTCATTTCATGGGAATAGAGTCATAATTACAAAAGTTAAAAATCGTATCAAAATCACACAGCAATATAGCCAGTTTCTTTTGCTTTTATTAAGTGTTTCTGTTAATTTTATTTTATTTCTATTTGTGAGCTTCATTTTATTTTCAGGCAGCTTTAAAACGCTGAGCTAAATATTGAGTTCTAGGGAGAGATAAAGTGCCACATCCCATGGTTTTTTAACAAAGTCCCATTATTATCTCTCTAGGAATATCTATCCTTTCGCATCTGTGTCAGACTGTGTAGTCCTGGCCATCTGTGATGTGCAGAGAGTGGAAGGTTAAAAGCTTATATTTAGCAACAGGATGTATCTGTGGTTAGGCGTGTTAAGTTTAGTGGACAATAAAAAATTAAATATACCTTTCTTAAAAGAAAAGGAAATTTTATATAGACTGTTAAAGTAGCTTTGAGCTCCTATTATCTCTCATGTTTATGGATCTTAGAATGCAGTTCTGTTTTTTATTTTTTAAATTTTCCCTAAGAAAACATTTTAAACTGTCTTTCGTTCTTTGTGAATTATGCGGACTGGTGTTCCAGGAAGAGGGAAATAAGATGTGCCTATTTACCTTAAAGCAGAGTGTCCTCTTTTTTTTGCATATATTACAAGAATAGGCATTCGATCAATGACTGGTCATCTGCGACGCTTCTTAGAAATAAACTAGGTATCTGTTGTCTTTTTGCAAGTCAACATTTCGTTCTAACAGTGCTGTAAATGGACTTGGGTCCCTAGGAAGAAGGCCCCCGCAAAGACATTTATGATGTCCTCTTATGATTTCAGTTAAGAATGCAAATTGCACATCCGACTTTGAGGAATACTTTGCCAAAAGAAAACTGGAGGAACGCGATGGCCATGCAGTCAGCATCGAGGAGTACCTTCAGCGCAGTGACACAGCCATTATTTACCCAGAAGCCCCCGAGGAGCTGTCTCGCCTTGGCACGCCAGAGGCCAATGGGCAAGAAGAAAATGGTGAGGCTGTAATTCATTTTTAGCCACTACACTGACCTCTGCAGCTGTTACAATTACAAATGCACTACATGCCTGGGTGTTTACCTTAAAATTTGAAGAACAGCTGCAGAGGCATGGAATTTCATGAGCAAAGATTAGAACTGTAATTTTAGGGTATTGTGAAATTTTTTTGTCAGCAAATTTGTGTCATTTGTACATCCAATAAAGAACAAGAACAATTAGAGCCTATTTCTAAGAGATAAAAATATCGAAATTGATTCCCATGTTTCTGAAATATTTCACTTTTGAGGAACAAAAAAAAGTTGAGCAACCGTGACCCTCGCCTTCTTCTGCTTCTTTACTGACACCTGAAAAAGCTCTGGCCGGCTGTGAATTCCCGAGTCACATGTGACCACAGGTTTTTAGCACGAACTGTCAGTCGCCTAAAGAGAATCTCCTCATTTCTCAGCTGTTTAAATTTCCCCCCAAAAGCGCCAGTAATTAATTAAGTTTCCCGCGCCGCGCGAGCCGATTCGGACGAGTGTGCGCCGGGGGTGCGCGGGAGCGGCGCGCGGAGGCCGAGGGCAATGATGGCGCTCTCGTGGAGCAGATTGCAGTGATTCCTGTCATACCATCCCGGGCAGGCAGCCCATTAGCTGCCATTGATTTACTGACCTTTTGGCCTGCTTCTCTCCCTCTCGTCTCTCGGCTACAGACCTGCCACCTGGAACTCCAGATGCTTTTGCCCAACTGCTGACCTGCCCCTACTGCGACCGGGGCTACAAGCGCTTGACATCACTGAAGGAGCACATCAAGTACCGCCACGAGAAGAATGAAGAGAACTTTTCCTGCCCTCTTTGTAGCTACACGTTTGCCTACCGCACCCAGCTCGAGCGGCATATGGTGACGCACAAGCCAGGGACAGATCAGGTGGGGGGCTGGTTTTAAGTGATTTCTTTCTATAATAACCCCTTAGAGAAACGATATTGCTTTGATTGGCAATCATTATTAATTTTTCATGGCATTTTGAAGATGCAGATCTTTTAATGGTAATAGCTTTAATTGAGGTCTAAATGATTTTTTGATGGTCTCTTCTAATATGATTTAATAGTCTTATGTTCACGATCGAATGAGTGTGTTAATTTCTAATTTAGAAATTTTATTTGCACTTTAACTTGACTTTAGTTTCATTTTTATGTTCCACAAAAAAGTGAATGAAATTGTAGCATTTTAATTATACATTATTAAACATCTCAGCAATTTTAATTCCATTTTTCACCTAGTTTTACTCAGAATTTTTTTTTTCCATATAGGATCTAAGTCAGAGTAAAAGAAGTGTGTATTTCTTTCATTTGTCATATAACACCTTCAGGTACTTAGAGTATTTTTACAAGCTGCTACTAGTTTCTGAAATCTAATTAAGTGCTTTTAAAAAAAATCAAAAAGGCATATTATACGTCCGTATATATAGAAGATAAACTGGATTGATACTACAATATTGGATGTACATTTAAAATGATCCCTTTTGATTTGCATGCCTATGGCTAAATGTTGAGATTGTTCTGCCTCTTTTGGCTGATTTGTGTTAAAAATAAAAACTCTCTCTTGACAGGTAAGCACAGCTTCTTAAATCCTTAAAATGTTTGAATAGAAATGATTCACAGTGTCCCTTACATGTTTTAGCAAAACTGCTCTTTCTTTCCTCCTGGGAGAAATGACTGCAGATTGATATTATGTGTTTGAATGGTAACAGAAATGGTGTGCCTGAAGTCCCAATAACTGGCCTTACAGATCTGGAAGCCTCCTATTTACGCCGTGCTACCGTATCTGTTTTAAAAAATTATTAAGCGGCATTCTATAACATTCTTATGTTTCTTTTTTCTCACGGGCATTATTTTCTTTGAATAAGGAAAATGAGGATGACCAAACACAATCAAGAAATGGTGATGTTACTATATTATGGAGTTTTGCTATTATAAAAGGACAGCTCATGAAAATCATTCCATTTATATCTGATTGGGCTTGTCACCTGAACGTTTTTCAAAGTTCAGTTACAAAAGCTATGCTCGCATAGTTACACTTATGTAACAGTTTATCTCCCCTTGCTTATATGCACAAAAACTCTAGGAAAAAAAAAGTGCCTAGATATTTATCTAGCATAACTGCTTTAAATTTCACATGCAGAAGTGTGATTGTGTTGGCGCATTATGAATGGTAGCTTTGGTGTTGAAAAGTCCCCTCATTTGCTCATGGCATTTACAATTAGTAAATTAAAATGATTGTATCATATTAACAGTGGCACAACTAAAGTTTATAGTAGTCCTCTGAGGGCTGTGGGGGGAGACAAAGCAGCTGTTGCTGTTTGTTTATGCAACTCAGCAACATATGAGCGCTGGTCCCTCAATGGCGCTCGGCGGGCTGGGCTCCGCTTGATCTTTGAAGGTTGCTGCTGTTTGAACAAACCTCCCTGTGTCCCATGTAACACCATCTGTCTCACTAGGAATGTGGGAAGATTCAGCACACCCTAGCAGTTGTCATACCGTTTCTGTGCTGTCTTTTTGCAAAAGGCTTTTGTGTCATTGCTGCTTGAAAAAGGCTGACCTCCTACCTTGAGCATCCAGAGTGGATGACTGTATTTTTTTTTTTTTTTTTTTTTTAGAATTCTAAGTCACAGTGCTTTTTTTTCTCTTGTTCAAAAAGGTCAGCTGTGTTTGATTATATCTTTGCTGCTTTTAACTTGTCTTTTCAGCAAACTTTTTTTTTCTTTTTTGTCCCTACTCCCTAGCACACTACTAAAAAGGAAAATGAAAAGTCGTTGAAGTCTTTCCTACTGGCTTGTGATAAAACTGCTCAAGCAGCTATAACCCAAGATGTTGTCTCTTACATTTGATAATGAATCAGATCCGATATGCAACACATCAGGAAAAACAGGGTTTACATTTGCTACGAGCACAGTGAATGGGATATTTAAACATGCTTATCGTGTAATGAAATATTTATACTCAAGAATTTTTTTTGTTTGTGTATGCGTGCTTTTTTTTTCTTCTTTAAAATTGATATTGCTTCAGTATAAGCTATACTTTTACCCTGATACAGAAAATTTGATAAAATTAGTTCTTTGCATGGGGAGTTTTTTTGGAGGCTACTTAGAATTTTTCAGGATAATATTTATTTTTTTCCTTGACAAAACAGTTGCATTCCAACAGGGAATCTTCAGATTTTAGAATGTGCAGTAAACACAGAGAACCACAAACATCTTTACAATTATACTTTCTCATCTCCAAAGGCTCAAAGAAACATTTTGGAAAAGAGACTACAGAGATAATTCTAAAGCAAGTGTCGGATGCGCATGTGAAAGCACTTTTTTTTTTATTTGTTCCAATTTTATTGCCAACATTATCACTTTTATTGCAACTCTGAAAGACTGGGCAAATAAATAAACATGCACTCAAACCTTTTGGCCTGTCTGAAAAATAGAGGCCTTTTAAAAATATTTGTAACAAATTTCCTTTGTTCCTCCCGCACAAAACTGATGTCAGTCTTTCTCCTTTTATAGCACCAAATGCTGACCCAAGGAGCAGGTAATCGCAAGTTCAAATGCACAGAGTGCGGCAAGGCTTTCAAATATAAACACCATCTGAAAGAACACCTGCGAATTCACAGTGGTGAGTAGCAGAGGTGCTGGTGCTCACATTTGCATTTTGTTTCATTAGGGGAGTTTTAAAGATTGTTTAAAATTTACACAATCCTGTTTGTAGCTTTTTGGAACTACCTTTTTATTTCACAGACTGCGTGAGCCTGCTTTGCCTTCATGAGACCGATGGTACCACCAATAGCATGAGCTTACAAAAAGAAAAGGAATGTTTATACTTCCTAAAAATTGCAAATGCTTTGATTTATTACAAAATCTAGAGGCTCCTTTTTTGTCCTTTCAATCGCTCTTCTACAGATTAAATATTTCTGACCTGAAGAAACTCAGCTGGCAAATTCTGAAGGGTATTCATTTTTGATACCTAACCATGAAAGAAAACGTTGAAGAATTTTGGATGAGAGCTTTTGTATGATAAATATTCCTTGATTCCTGGGAGCTGTATATTACAGAACAACATCCTACCACTGAGATTTCTTCTTTATAACTATTTTGATAGCTCTGCCAAGCATTTTATTACCGAATTGGATGCTATTCAAAGGACTAGTTGGATTGGTAGAATCAATGGAATCTCTACAGAGTTGATTAAAGCCATGGCTACACTTCCCTTTAAATACCGTGACATCTTTATTGTGCTATTGACCACACATTAATCTGACACTGTTTAAATAGGAGGCTGCCGATGGCAAGACAAGATTTGGGATGTTGGCTGAAAAAGGCATAGATAGCCTTCACCTTCCACTGCTAACATCTTGAGTTATGTTCTCTCAGGGTAGATAAAGCCCAGAAACAGTTATGGCCACATAATTCTAAGCTGAGCACCTAGAATGTAGAGGTACCCCATTGTGTTCCTTCCATTTGGTGTCACAGATTCTCCTATCGGTAGACAATGGCAAGCGTTCCCCAGCCGAAGACTTGTAACGTTAATTTTGGTTCTCATTTTAGGTGAAAAACCGTACGAGTGCCCAAACTGCAAGAAGCGTTTCTCCCATTCTGGTTCCTACAGTTCACACATCAGCAGCAAGAAATGTATTGGTTTAATCTCTGTAAATGGCCGAATGAGAAATAATATCAAGACGGGTTCTTCCCCTAATTCTGTTTCTTCTTCTCCTACTAATTCAGCTATTACCCAGTTAAGGAACAAATTGGAGAATGGAAAACCACTTAGTATGTCTGAACAGACAGGCTTACTTAAAATTAAAACAGAACCACTAGACTTCAATGACTACAAAGTTCTTATGGCCACACACGGGTTTAGTGGCACTAGTCCCTTTATGAATGGTGCCCTTGGAGCCACCAGCCCTTTGGGAGTTCATCCGTCTGCTCAGAGTCCAATGCAGCACTTAGGTGTAGGGATGGAAGCCCCTTTACTCGGATTTCCCACAATGAATAGTAACTTGAGCGAGGTACAAAAGGTTCTACAGATTGTGGACAATACGGTTTCCAGGCAAAAAATGGACTGCAAGGCTGAAGAAATTTCCAAGTTGAAAGGTTATCACATGAAGGATCCATGCTCTCAACCTGAGGAACAAGGAGTTACTTCCCCTAATATCCCACCCGTAGGTCTTCCAGTAGTGAGTCATAATGGTGCCACTAAAAGTATTATTGACTACACATTAGAAAAAGTCAATGAAGCCAAAGCTTGCCTCCAGAGCTTGACTACTGACTCAAGGAGACAGATCAGTAATATAAAGAAAGAGAAGCTACGTACTTTAATAGATTTGGTCACTGATGATAAAATGATCGAGAACCACAACATATCCACTCCATTTTCTTGCCAGTTCTGTAAAGAAAGTTTCCCTGGCCCCATTCCCTTGCATCAGCATGAACGTTACCTTTGTAAGATGAATGAAGAGATCAAGGCAGTCCTGCAACCTCACGACAACATAGTCCCCAACAAAGCCGGAGTTTTTGTTGATAATAAAGCCCTCCTCTTGTCATCTGTACTTTCTGAGAAAGGAATGACAAGCCCCATCAACCCATACAAGGACCACATGTCTGTACTGAAAGCGTATTATGCTATGAACATGGAGCCCAACTCTGATGAACTGCTGAAAATTTCCATTGCTGTGGGCCTTCCTCAGGAATTTGTGAAGGAATGGTTTGAGCAACGAAAAGTCTACCAGTATTCAAATTCCAGGTCACCATCACTGGAAAGGACCTCCAAGCCGCTAGCTCCCAACAGTAACCCTCCCACAAAAGACTCTTTATTACCCAGGTCTCCCGTAAAGCCTATGGACTCCATAACATCACCATCCATAGCAGAACTCCACAACAGTGTGACGAATTGTGATCCTCCTCTCAGGCTAAGCAAACCTTCCCATTTTACTAATATTAAACCAGTTGAGAAATTGGACCACTCAAGGAGTAATACTCCCTCTCCCTTAAATCTTTCCTCCACATCTTCTAAAAACTCCCACAGTAGTTCTTACACTCCAAACAGCTTCTCTTCTGAGGAGCTCCAGGCTGAGCCTTTGGACTTGTCATTACCAAAACAAATGAAAGAACCCAAGAGTATTATAGCCACAAAGAACAAAACGAAAGCTAGCAGCATAAATTTAGACCATAACAGTGTTTCTTCATCATCTGAAAACTCGGATGAGCCTCTAAACTTGACTTTTATCAAGAAGGAGTTTTCAAACTCAAATAATCTGGACAACAAAAGCACTAACCCAGTGTTCGGCATGAACCCATTTAGTGCCAAAACTTTATACACAGCTCTTCCTCCACAAAGCGCATTTCCCCCCGCCACTTTCATGCCACCAGTCCAGACCAGTATCCCTGGGCTACGACCATACCCGGGACTGGATCAGATGAGCTTCCTACCACATATGGCCTATACCTACCCAACTGGAGCAGCTACTTTTGCTGATATGCAGCAAAGGAGAAAGTACCAGCGGAAACAAGGATTTCAGGTAACGAGACCCACCCTTTTACTCCGAACAGAGGAGACCTTGAAAACTATATTACAGTGTGTATGTGCATGCAGGGGAAAAAGTCTCAGTGAAAACAAAAGTCAAACGTTGTGTTTTCTGCAGACATGGCAGCGTTGGTTTTCACTTGAACCTCAAACTGGCTGGGCTAGACAAACAAATGGAGAATCAGTGGGACACGGAGCTGTGGCAACATGGCTGCCTCACAAAAGATCAAGAACTTCAGACTTATTTTTGAGGTTTATTTAGATTGATCTGTATGCTTTTAGAATTACACGGCGCTAACGGTATTTGACAGGCCTTCCGTAGATGCTAAAAGTTAGCGTCTAGAGCAGTCCCCTACTTGTGCAGATGTTCACAGTTCACAATCTGCAATAAGACGTGTATGAATCTGATATGTACTTGGCTTTATAGCAAATAGTGTATTTTGGAGAGTATTTTAAAACATATTTTGTACATTCCACTTGACTTCTGATGGACTTTTCAAACCGGTAAACAATTTACGGTTTTCCAGTCCCAAAGCAGGTATGTTTTAATGACATGGAGTATAATCCCTGTTTGCAAAATAAGAGCATAAGTAGCAGCGCACCTCTGTAAAAGCCGTTCCAGTATTCCTATCTACAGTACATCCGCCCTCTTGTAAATGTATTTAAGCCCTATTTAATCTCCTCTAATATTAATTAGTGCAAACGTAGTCTAAGAAAACTGAACTGTGAGCCAGCAAATGGAAACGTACGTTATCATGCAAGTTTGCACTCCTTTGGATCAAGACAAAATAAATATCAAGAAATTTAATAATTTACTGATCCACATTCATTATTGCTCAATGCTGAAGGCTGTTTTAACATAGATAGACCATTGATAAAAAGTGTTATTAATATTCCCTATTTCAAATTAGAAAATTAAATATAAAAATATAGCTCGAGGCCTTTAGTTGGTAGACATACATTTAAATAGATTGCATAATAATAACATTTTGTACCTAAATATAAAATTCAATTAAAATGGGGTTTCTACAGCTACAGATCATTTCTAAAGTTAACCACACTGGAAAATACACAAATTCTGATGTTTGATTTTCACTCGTGGATATTTCCTGATATAAAGGAAACTGAGGATTTTAGAAAAGTTTATGTTTTTCTCACCTTCAGAGTTGACCATTTTCTGCCCTTGAAAAACATCTAGGGTGGAGGAGGTTTATATTTTTGTGGAAAGGTGGGACCTCATACATTGTTCATGGAAAGTAGTAGGGGTTTTTTTCTTTTTAAATGAAATTGATTAATAGCAAGCACTTTTGAGGTTCTCCAAATGTCAGCCTACGTGAAGTTGTTTGGTATAAACACAAAGAGAAGAGACTGTGTTGAACTATGTGATTATATCACAGGGAGAATTGCTTGATGGAGCACAAGACTACATGTCAGGCCTAGATGACATGACAGACTCCGACTCCTGTCTGTCTCGAAAGAAGATCAAGAAGACAGAGAGTGGCATGTATGCATGTGACTTATGTGACAAGACATTCCAGAAAAGCAGTTCCCTTCTGCGACATAAATACGAACACACAGGTATGAGTGACTTTGACTAGCTAGTTAGAGCTTCCCGGCCTGCTGTACATTTCATAATATTTAATGAGTACACTCGTGCGACATAAGATGTAGCATATGCTGATACCTTCAACAAGGAAGAAATAATGCTTCTGCCTAGCTCAGTAGGACTTTTTTGTTGCCTGTTTATTGGATCATTCATGTGTTTATGAGTGTGCTTGTCTTCGTATCTTTCAAGTAATCTGTAAGCCAAATTCACAGATCCTGTCGAAGGTGTATTTAAGTGGTCCGGGCAATGAAATGTCCTGACACAAGCCAGTTATTGAAAATCTGTTCAAATTCTCAAGTTGTAATGACTCGCTCTATGTAAAAATGCAGTCAGTGATGGATTAGATTTATCATCCCAACTTCAAGTAAGCTGTGCCTTGGAGGTGGTTCTGTTTGGTCTTAGAAATTGGCCCTTTTTTGACTACAGCGGAAGTGTTAGTACTGTGAGAGAAAAAGGTATAAGTAAAGTAATATGCCAAACGAGCTCCTGCAACTACTTCTATTTGGAAGACGAAAATAAAACTTTCTAAATTTAATTAGCTTATTTCCAATTCATGCATTACTAATTAGGAACAATTATACAGAGTTGACGAGATAGCAGCCTAGTTCTTCCCTGTGAGTAGAGAGATAGTGGGTTAATTTTTAAAAAGAAAGGCGAAGGACCGTAATGTGAAGCCACAGCGTTGGTTCCCACAATCCAAGATCCCGGTCTGCAGCTCCACAGGGGAAGCGCACCTGTGCTCACTCCCTCTGTCCTCCTCCTTCCAGCTTTAACCACAGAGCAACTCAGCCTCACCTCCTGGTTCCAACTTTTCTCCTCTAGACATTTGGCATGCTGTACTGGTCCTAGATGGGAAAAGAAAGAGTGTAGGATCTCAATCAAAATATTGGCAGGGGAAAATTACATAAAAACTCTCATTTTAAATGAGAAAGTCTAGTATCAAACATTTTAATGTAGAGCGAAAAAATTAGCCTAACAGTGCTTTTTGGGGAGAAGTGGTGAAAAGAAAAAAGAAAAAGGTAAAAGAAGAAAGGGTAATGTGAGTACTTTCTGCTGTATTCTGACTAAGTACGTGGCGCCCTTTTTATTGATTGAAAATTACCCTTGGGGGGGCGCCTGGGTGGCACAGCGGTTAAGCGTTTGCCTTCGGCTCAGGGCGTGATCCCGGCATTATGGGATCGAGCCCCACATGAGGCTCCTTCGCTATGAGCCTGCTGCTTCCTCTCCCACTCCCCCTGCTTGTGTTCCCTCTCTCGCTGGCTGTCTCTATCTCTGTCGAATAAATAAATAAAATCTTTAAAAAAAAAAAAAAGAAAATTACCCTTGGGGAGCATTCCTCCTCATCTTCCCTCTTCCCTCACTGGGCAGGTGCAGGAGGCAGCCTGAGAGTGGGAGGAAGCTGGGGGAACAGTAGGTACTGAGGTTATTTGTGAAGAGAACAAGGTTGATCAATAACAGCACCCCAGTAATCTCTCTTTCTTCAACTGTCTGATATTGCTATTATTTTAAAAGTTCAATTAATGATATGTTAAAGACAACCTAGTTTGAAAAGCAAATCCTACTCATTTCTATACTTGTGTGATATAATTCCATGTTTGAAACTTCAAAATTTTCCTAATTTTGTCTTTTATCAGAGATATCTGTAGATGTTTTCTTTAGTACCAAGTCCTATTTAAATATTTACGAAGATATTTTCATATCTAAATTTAATATTTTAATCAACCTCAAATATATTTTGTATTTCATTATTCAGCTACAATAGGCACATCACTGAAGGCATCTTTCCCTCTCTGATTGGTTTTATTATATGACCATATGCAAACTCTATCATTTACTACATGGTGAGTGTAAAACTTTTATTTTAGTGAGGGCTATCATACATATTGACATCCCGTCAATATCTTTATTTCCTATAAATGAGATAGTCCATAAACTTCATAGGCATATAGATAGTCGAGAGACCCAAAAGTTGGCAAAAACAAATATGCATAATCAATTTGCAAAATATGCTGTATTAAAAAAAATAGAAATAAAGTGTTCCGATTCTTTTAGTTATGAGAAGATTTGCTGCTTAGAAGTAATGTATAGCAATGAGATCCTCACCATCCAATGGTTACTTTAAACGTAGGATTTATTATCCTCCTGTTGGCTTCCTAGCTTGTCAAGTTTCCAGTGTGTTAACTTTTTGGTCTCTTGACCAAACATCTCATGACATTATTACTGCCAGTGTATTAGGTTCTATCACCGTGAAGTTCTTCATGAATTCTCTACCACTGTGATGTATGTAAAAATTTAGTCCATTTTCCTTCCCTAATTGGGCCCCAGAAGCCTTTTATTTGTTTATATTAAGTACTAGTAATACTTTGAGAATGTACTAATGTGAAAATTGTACGTGAGAACAGTCTCTGGGTTGATTGATTCTAAGGTTGGGAAATGAAGTTGAATCATCATTTGATTATGTGCTGACTTTACAAATGTGTCATTGATAAAGTGTGTTTGTTACACCTGTCCCCAATTTAACATCTAGAATGGCTTAAGTTAAGAAGGAAATTATGAGCTACTTACTCTGGAGATCTTGTGCTCTTTTACCTTGGCCTGTTTAATTTATGACCTAGGCAGGCATCAAAGACATAATGCTTAATTTTCCTTACCAAAGGGGTATTGCTCGCTTGCTCTTCCTGGGGCCTGGGACTGGGATCGGGACTGGGATGGGATACGGGAAGGGAACACTCCGTAAATGTTGACTTCAATGGGATTAATCGTCACAAGACAGGACGGTGAAACACAAAATCTGAAACTCCTGTTAGGCACTGTCAAGAACTCATTTGTATTCCACTAAAATTTAAATCTGACATTTATTGAGTACTTTCTCTATTGAGACATTGTGGTAGGTACTCTTAAACCTACCTTATTCAGAAAAGTAATAAAAATGTTTCTACTTTTGAGTAGATAAAGTCAAAGTTTTAAATAAATTACCAGTCAATTTTGTTTCTCAGTTATATGATAATATTTTTCATACCACAAACCTTCCATTTATTAACTTCAGTTATCATTCTAGCTGTCAGGTGAATCATGAACCTTGAGATTAGGGGGAAAAAATTACCCTAAAAAAAGTTTTGATTCACTCAGTGTCAGCCTGGATGTTTTTCTGAATCTTGTTCACGTAGAAATTTAATTCCAGGAATCTTGATTTGAATCAGGTAAACCAAACAAACAAATTAAAAAAAGATGAACGTCCAAGTCAGTTCCTACTTAAATTGAATCTATTAAATACTTACCAGGGACACTTCTGGAGAGTACTAGAATATTTAATGCAAGATATAGGTCAGTCCCCCCACCATTACCCCCAAATTCTGTTCTTTGCATGGCATAATAGCTGCACATTTTATTCCTTCAGATTGTCAATTCATAATGTAGAATTAATATATTTCTATTATAAGCATGTTGTTTATTATTGATTGAATTCCCTGAAAATCGAGTGCTTGTAACCAAAATATCTATATAATAGACTGCAGTTCAATGGGCATCCCTCAAGCATTTCTAAACAGGCCTTGAAACTCATCCTGGAGAGTGTTTATTCTCTCTCAGGACACTGCTCTGTATTTTGTTCCTTCGGGAAAGAGAGAGCCGTATCGGCTGTGGTCACTGTGACGTTCATTCACGATTATTCACAGCCAATCCGTGAAGTCACCTAACTGCCCCACCTTCTGTGCGCTCCTGAGTTGATGAGACATCCAAAGGAGGCTGTAGGACAGTTCTACCTATGCATGCTGTAGCAACTAAAGCACCGAGAAATTTTTCATCTATGATTTCTCTTCTTTCCATTCAGATTTACTTCTTCCATGTACTCTGCTCCTTATCTTGCTTACAACTTGGGGAGTTATTGAACATGTACTGATGAAAATGAATAAAATTATCTAACATTAATTGAGTGCTTACTACGTGCAATCCTTGTACTAACCACTTTACCTACGCTGCCTCCTTTACTCCTTATGCCTGGGCCACAAGTTAAATGGTCCCCCAAATGACCTCCCTTTTATCAACAAGGACCCTGAACCTCAGAAAGGTTAACATGCCTGTGTTGCACAGCTGGTTATAAGAGATGGATTTGAACCCAGGCAATCAGACTCCAGAACCCACCTCCCCTATCTAACACTGCACCATCCTGCCCCTATGAATGAATCACCACTGTCAGAAACGTCTTATCCTTGCTCCCAAAAGCATCCTTTTCTTTAAGGTCCAAGTACACACGAGAGAGACCAAATTCGTGCATCGTGACTAGAAGTTTTCTGGAAGGCCAAACCTCTATCTTTTTCCCAGTTATACTTCTGCTTCCTGTTAAATGACCTTCTCACCGTGATGGTCTTGTCAAATAGAAAAGCATGCTGTCTTTCCAAACTCTTGACACTCCGTTGGCTTTCTCTTTTCTGTTATCCAGTTGACCTCATTCAAAACATCTTTCCTAAGAGCTAAAAAGTGGTTCTTGTGTGGTTTGAATTATACTTTTTTTTTCTTTAGGCCATTAGCTGCCTTGAAGTAGATTACCAGAACATTCCTTATTTCCAATACAATGAATAGTCACCAACAAATATTTTTCTAATTTCTTCTCTTGCAAGTAAATAACTTCCTATTCTAGAACTTAGTACTACTAGCCTTACCACATCTGTCATCACTAAATTTATATTGGACGTTCCAGTAAGATAAAGACCATTAATGAAATAACATATAGCAGCCTACGGCGTTTTCTAAATAGTAGCATGCCCTAGAGGCATTCAATAACATTATTAAAGATATTTGATTACTAATTGAAGTTATATATTACCGTATAACTGAATACCTGAAGTGTGTAGAATGGGTTCCTAATCTTATAACATGACACTTAGCAAATGAAAATGG
>NW_026622763.1:27273798-27316298 GCF_023065955.2 Ursus arctos | reverse complement strand
AAATATAGTGTTAGCCTCTAACATAGCTGGTACTAAGTCAACCAAATGTAGAGCCTACTTGCTAGGATATGTATCAAAATCAAAAGTGACATTTTCTAGAA
Organism: Ursus arctos; assembly: GCF_023065955.2. Classification (NCBI taxonomy): domain Eukaryota; kingdom Metazoa; phylum Chordata; class Mammalia; order Carnivora; family Ursidae; genus Ursus; species Ursus arctos. The sequence continues at coordinate 27,316,197 of NW_026622763.1, read as the reverse complement.
GATACATTCTGGCTTTAAATCTGTGTTAAAATGTCTGTGCATGAGAACAGGCCCTTAAATGCAATGCTTGCCCCCTCTCTTCATTCTTTCTGAATCCGAGCTTGTCAAGGATTATAGTGTGCAACCTCTGCTGACAGTAGATAAATAACTGACAGTATTTTAGCAGAGTTACTGGGTTCTCTGCAGAGTAATTTGTTTTCTCCTTTCCACCCAGTCTTTAGTGTTTTGTTATAAACATCTATAGCGAGGCATGGTTAATAGCAGTGACTTATAGAGAAAGACTTGTAAAAAATACATGGCAATTGGTGATGCCTTTTCTTAAAACCATTTTCTTTATAAATATTACAACATTGCACCAGGTTCCAACCTCTGTGTAAATATTCTCTTTATTTCAATGGGCACAGAAGACTCACTGCCAGAGGGACAGAGAAAACAAGTTTACAAGATGTTGAAAGATAGCCCTCTCCAGGCTGCGGTTCTCAAACTCTTTGATCTAAAGACCACTTCGCACTCTTAAAAATTATTGGGACACTATGGAGCTCTTTTTTTTTTTTTTTTTTATAGTTACGCCTATCAATGTTGAGCGTATTAGAAATTAAAACTAAGGAAAACCTTTTAAAAACTACATTAAATCATTGAAAAGTAACAATGAAGAACCACAGACATGATAATATCAATGTATTTTTATGAAAATAACTATATTTTAGAAAGCAAAAAAATTAGGGAGAAGAGTGACGTTATTTTACATTTTTGTAAATCTATAATGTCTGTCTAAGTAGAAGAGAGTTGGATTTTTATATCTGCTTAAGTATTCAATCTGTTGCAATATGTTGTTTTGGTGGCGGTTTCTGAGGAAAATTCTGCCTCACAGAGAGAGTTGGAAAAGGAAAGAGTGTTTTAATGACCTGCTCAGATGATTGTAGGTATTCTTTGCTGCTATACCAGAACTCAGCAAGTAGGAGTTTCTCAAAGGTTAGTTTGAAACCATTTGATGGCTCTTCATCCTCTCTTCCTTGCTGTTTAAGTGGATTTGGTAACATGGTGCACTGGTCACTTGGAATATATAGGTTTTATGAATTGTGCAGATCTTCCAAGTACTGACAAAATTAATTCTCTCAAAGAGTCACATTGTTAATACTACCACTGAGATCAGAGACATTTTTGACTATTGGGAAGTCATCAAGCTCACGATGTAGATACACTTTTTTCTAGAATTCCAGTGTTCAATTAAAATCTTAAATTTACCATTGTAACAAATATTTTCAGTTGTTTTCTTGAAGGGACGTGTTCATGTGGCTCATATTTGAGAAAATGTCTGCCAGATACCCAAGTCTGATGAGCCATGGTTTGTCTATCAGTTGTTCTTAGAAGCAAAATTAGTGTTTTGTGAAAAAAGCAACTAGTTAGCTCATAACTCAAACACACATATAAATACTTTTTCTCAAGACGGCCGTTGTGCCCTGGTACACAAAGATGCAGTGTGTGTATTTCCAATTTATCACACAGAATATTAAAAGAAGTCTCTTGAAGGGATGAAGTTTAATAAAATAAGTAATTTTAATGCTTCTTCAAGGGCATTCTTAAGTGAAACTCACTTTTTTTTTCTTTTACTGAAAGTGCAGGTGGTTAAGAATATGCAACGACTGTTAGCTGAGTTTGGTGCCACTGCCTTGAATCATGCTGAGGTACCAGCACTCCTACCCATCAGTGCTTTTTCACTGTGGAGGCATATGTCAGCACAGTGAAGATGGCAAATTATATCATAGTATTATTGTAAAAATAGTTTGACTTTGAAGACCCCACGAAACGGCTTGAATACCCCCAGGAATCACAGACTACACTTTGAGAACCACTGTCAAGCAGAACTGATAAGGACATATGTAAGAATATGTCTACCGTCAGTCATTGGAATTGCCTCATTTTTAGTTTTCATAGACTCATTTTTCTTGCCCTGAATGTTAATCTATTAACATTTAGGTTTCCATGGCATTGAATTGAGGTTTCACAGTTGCTGGCAAACAAGTGTTCATCATATATAAGAGAATTTTCTCAGGCCAAAGAGGATTTATGTCACAATGGGCTCAGTAGTTAGGGAGCAGTAGGAGAGAGCTATGACACAAGAAATTCTGTTCTGATCTCAAAGTCCCTCTGAGTGGCACATGAGTGGGTGTGTTCTGGTTAAGAAAGCTAAGGGGGCAGTGGGCTGTGAGGCATGCTGAGGAGTTTGAAATTGTTTAGAGTAGCTATGGTGATAACTTCCACCATGACCCCATTACACGGACTATGGGGAAATTGTCAGAGCTTTTCACTTAAAGTGGAGTGACTTTTTATGAGCTATATGTTATTTGCAATATTTTCCATAAAGTAATGATAAAACAATTTATGCAATGTTGATTGTGGTTAAGGGTGTAAATTTGGAAAGGAAAAGGCCCAGTCATTGAGAAATGAAAACAGATTTGAAGCATACTTAGGTAAATCATTTACTGTAATATTGAAAGAATTTGACATACTATATTTTTAGAAACTTTGGCGACTTCTAACTGAAAACAAATGATTGATATAAAATGGAAAATTATACTTCATTACTTGAGAGTAAAATAAATTACTTTTTTTCCCCATTCTTTGACTCTCTGAGGTTTAAAAATACAGCTTTGAGAACAAAATTGATGACTGCCTTCTGAAAAGATGTATGTTAAGTGATTGAATGTTATGCTTTTCAGAGCAACATAACTTACCTTGGTTTTCTTGTTGTCCAGGTAACTTGGGGGAAGTTTAGCGGATAGATTGTCTTAAATCTTTCAGGTCTCACTGGTCATTACCTAGGAATAGGATACTTTTGGAGGACAGTCTTCAGGTGCCACAAGCAGGGTGAGAACTGAGAAGCAAAGTATTAGATTTTGGACACCAATGTTCTTTTTCTGTTTCAGTGTTATGTATAAATCTGTTTTTCTTAGGGAGAAATGATCCTCACAGCATTATGGTTCTGGAAAAGATGGTCATGTGATCTGGCCATCTCCCTTTCAGCACACTTCACCAAAGTGAGACCTATGAGAATCCATCTTACTTGTCCTAATCTCTAGAAAAGATGATGCCATACGTGCTTTCCAGTAGCACTGTTCCTTTTCACAGTTAAATATCTTCAATGTAAGGAATTGATGGTAGGCATTCTCAATTCAGTGCTAAGCTCTCTTCAGTTGTATTTCTTTGCCTACTGGTGTTTTTGTTTGTGTGTTGATGATGTTGGTTGGTTGGTTTGTTTTTGTCCTTAAAAAATTTCAAGTGAACTCTGTCGTTTAAAAAACAAAAAACTCTCTAGAGAGCTATATTAGAGTCTTTGAAAGATTGTAATCAAACACCTGGCTTCGGTTACAATGTGGTATATCACCTAATGTTTTGTCTTCTAACATAGTACTATCAGATGAATCTCTGGGAATCCAATACAAGATTTTTAACTAGTAGGAAAATAAATACTGAAAAATTCAAATTCATGGCCAGAAAAAAAAAATAGCCTTAACAAAATTCCATTTATATTTTCCAAAATTCCATTCCTAAATGCCTTGCTATTTTCCAAAGTATTGAACATATGAAAAAGGTAAGAGATTCAGCTTTGATGTCTCATTGCCTCTTGGGTTGTTTTTAACTTTCTGACACACCACTCAGCATAAAGAACGTTCACCTATAGTCATTACTGTCTTGGTGTTATTACCTCTGGAATATCATAAACTAAAGCTCTCGTTACCCTTTTCTTCCTAACAGGGTTAAAAAGTTCTCTAAACTTGATTCACTCCTTAAACATACTAATTTCTGCAAAAGATGCTATTTGATTATGGTATGCTTATGACAGTCATCTGCGATCACTCAAAACGCATGTCTGCTTTTGCTTCATTCTGTCACAAATCTTTTGATAAAATCCTTGTACTAGACTGATTTACTTAACACCACAGGTCAGGAGTGAGTGAGTTGGGAAGTAGGTACCTAGGTGATATAGATAGATGACTGAGCAGATGAATGATGGGTGGATAGGTAGGTAGGTAGATTACTTGTTTCTTGGTTACATATTTATGTGTCTTATATGTGATATGCGGGGTGAGGGGGGGTTAAATATATTTCTCCTAAAGTCACTAAACCTTTCTTCATATGATCCCTGTTGAGCTGATCTCTATTTAGCACACTCTTTCCTCTTTTCTTCAGGACTTAATATGCCTTCTATTGCTCTTAATGTATGGTGTTGTCTGTCTTTTCATGATGCTAGTTACCATTATACTTTTTTAGAGATGCCCTGAAATCCCCTGCCTTCCACAGATGTGTGCCCTGATTTAAATTCCAGTGATGTGTGAATTCCCCTGACTGTGGATTTTCATGCACCAAGGGCACTGTGCATTCCACTGCACCACATAAGCGTGTAACAAAACTGCACTTTCCACACTGCTTCCTAGCCCAACTCATTCCATGTTTTAAGTGCTGTCATTTAGTTTAGATCCTAAGGTTCCCCAGGATAGAGACGGAAACTTTGGGGGAGGGGGCAGGTGGGGGGAGATAGTTTTTTTTTTTTTTTTTTCAATAGCATCTAGCTGGAATACCTGCAGGATATGTGGGATATTTAGTTGATGTTACTTAATGTTGATGATGATGAATCCTGGGGTGACCCTTTTGTGATTGACTCTTACTCATTCAGTAAGTCCAGTTGAGGACAAGTTTCTCATCCTGAGAAGAAAGAAATGAAAATATAAAAGGCTTCAATTAACCAAATGGCAGGTGGAGATGGTCATGATGTCAGCATTGCTTTTACAAAACATAGGTTTTGTTTGTTTTGGGTTTGTTTTTTGGGGGTTTTTTGTTTTGTTTTGTTTTGTGGTGGAATGTCTTTATAGGAGTTATAAATACAAATCCCTCAGGACTTTGTTAAAATGGAATCATTCATTTTAACAGAAGGATAATAGAAAAAGTGTAATTATGGTGTGGGAAGAAAGGCTCAAACTGGTTAAAACCAAAATAATTTCTTAGTTATCACTGAAAAATAAATCCAGAAGGGAAGATCCTTGTAGGTTATTTTTTCACCTACCACTCCGCCATAATCCAGATGTGTAAACCATTTTAAAACAATTCATTGGAATTACTTTCTAAACTCCTGTTTACAGTCCCAAGTGAATGAGATTGCATGGCTTTTCTGGATTATCCAGACTAAGGTTGAGTGTCCAGATTTTTCTTTCTTTCTTTTCTTTTCTGTTTTTTCTTTTCTTTTTTTTTTTTTTACTCAATCACACCAAAGAATTCTAAGTTAGAATAGCAATAACTATTATAAAATAGGTAAGATTTTTCTCCCCCTTGTATCATCTTTATTGGCTATGCAACTAATTAGCTATTTCAGCACTATTCAGGCTAACATCATTTGTTGGTTAAACAAAAGAAGGGGAAATTTCAGAAACACAAAGAGCCGAAATGTTTGAGATTTGTTCTTACTGAGATGTATACCTCATAGTGCCTATCTCCTGTTGAAGGAAATAATTTATCGTGATCTCAGTCAAAAGCATTTCTCTCTTTGCTGTCCTTTTTTATTAATTTAGATATGTTTCTAGGATGAGAAATGATGTTACTTCTAATTATGGTTACATGTAGTTAATTTCCTTCTTTTTCCTAAGCTTGGTGTGAAAGGCAGTTTCCTCCAAAAGAGGGGTGGGAGGGGGATGGGGGGAGCTGGTTACCGGGAGGGGAGAATACTGATAGAGCTGATCTTCCTGTTGCCTTAGCAACAGATTTATTTATTAGGGGTTGAAATGACATGAGTTAATATACCGCATACCTGCTGATCGGCAAACTCCCCTATTTCAGCTGCAGTTGACAATTAAGTCCTGGACAGCTACAGCCAGGGGTTAATGTTCCTCATTAGGAGAACTAGGTCATTACTGGGAAATCAAGGCACTTAAGGCAGCATGGGTAAAATACAAAATTCAGCATCTAGATGAGTGAGGCTTTTTTATGTTAATTAACCTTATTTTCCTAGGTTTAAAAAAATCTTATATGCACATGACAGTGGATCAATTAATTGAAAAAAAGAGCTAGTTTACTTTACTCTCTGAGTTGTCTTCATTTCCTTTGCAAGGATTTCATTATTTTATGGAAAATTCTTATGTCTATATGATGAGTAAAAAGGGTATTAAAATTAAGAAGGGAATCATCATGGAAATCAGCTTTACCACAAGGGAATGAGCAAATAAAAGCCTTGGAAATGAAAATAAATAAGCTTTGCTAATACCTCACCTAAGGAGCAGAATATAAGCCCATCAGAGCTGGGAGATATTTAGAGGTACTTCTTTGCTTCTTTATTAAGCAGTTACATAGTTATTTGACCTTCAGAAACTGAAACTTTGGAAAAGTGATTCCAAGTGGTTTGTAAACATTCTATTTGCAGAAAGCGTGTAGCAGTTTAACAAACAATAACTTTCCAGTTCATAATTGGCTTTTTTTTAATACCAATAAAATTAGATACATTAGTTGAAAGTTTTTATTAAAATGTCTGAGTGGGTGTTTTTTTCCACTTGATAAGTTCATAAATAATGTATCAAGCCCCTTCTGAAAGCTTTGTTTTCTTATTCCTTTAAAGAGCCTTTATGTTGAAATGGGGGTATTTACAGAGTCGAAAAAGATTTATTGCCCAGAATCCTCTTTTATCTTCATTTTGGTACTGTGACCCCACTGAAGCCACTTCGGACCAGTTCTTTCACTTACAGTAACTTTCTCCGTGGGACATAAACCAAAGCAGAAAAGTGCTCTTACCGACCGTATGCCCTAAGCTACTTTGTCCCCTCAACAGAAAAATCTAAATCACTGTGATTCTTCTCCCTCTACCCATGTACTATAAACGGTTGGTTGATTGACTTCCAGTCAACTGACTTCCAGAGACTTAGTTTAGAACTCTTGTCATTTCTCCCCTCATCGAAAAAACGGACAATGCTGCTCCTTTAATTGATTAGCTCTCTGATTCAATGTGTATTTTAACCTCCTCCCCAAAATTGTTCTCCTGTAATCTAAGTGAAATCAGGCCTCAGGTAACGTCTTTAGAAAATACCATTCTAGGGGTGCCTGGGTGGCTCAGTCTGTGAGCGTGAAGTGTCGGTGAAGTGTCTGCCTTCAGCTCAGGTCATGATCTCAGGGTCCTGGGATCCAGCCCTACGTCAAGCTCCATGTTCAGTGGGGGGGGGGGGGGTCTGCTTCTCCTTCTCCCCCACTGTTTGTGCTCTCTTTTTCTCTCTCTCATATAAATAAATAAAATCAAAAGAAGGAAAGAAAGAAAGAAAGAAAGAAAGAAAGAAAGAAAGAAAGAAAGAAAGAAAGAAAGAAAGAAAGAAAGAAAGTTCACCATTCTGGTGAACCTCGGTATCACGTGGGTTAGCATAAAATTGTGTTTTAGGTGGTACCTGTCGGGGCTGCTTCCTTCAGAAAAGCATTTCCACTCTGAAATTAGATGTGATTCTTATACAACTGCTTCTTTTCACCGACTGTGGCCAGTCCTGGGTTTTAATGAGAGCTCTCAAAGAAAAATTGTTTCCCCATTTCAGAATCACCACCCATGAGCCAGAGTTTTAGAATGAGGGGATATGGAAAAGACTGTTAGCTATCCCCCAAGTTTCTTTCTCTTTTTCTTGGGAACACAGTTGGACCACGTTTTCCAGGCTCCATTGCAATTTGGCCTAGCTGTATGATTGGGTCTTAGCCAATAAATGTAAGCCAAGTGATGTGGGATACTTGAGGGCCCCACCTCCAGGTGGGGATAAAAATGTCCCACCCACAGTCCCCAGTGAACTCTCCCTTTGGAAGGGGCAGACATAGGAGGCGCTCCTTGAAGATGGCAGTACCTCCTTCAACGTGGGGCCTTCAGTGACCTCTGGAAGAAGGCTGCCCTTTTGATCTGTCAACCTGACTTTATAATGAACCATTATGCTTGTTTTTTAAAATCCCCTTCACCTATTACATATTTTTTAAGTCCTTTTTAATGCAGCCAACCTACCGTAATGAGTGCAGACAGCTAGTACAATAATCCAGCAACTATGGCGGTAGTTTGACTGGGGTAGTAGCAATGGAAGATGTACGGAGTGTTCAGGATCTATTTTAAAGATTTTGGCCTAAGTGGATATATGTAGGTGCTCTTTACTGAGATGTGGTTATGTATAGGTACTGTTTGCTGAGACGGAGACTACCTGGGGAGGAGAAGGTTTTAAAAAGTTTGCCTTTGAATATATTAAGTTAGAGATATCTCTTAGACTGCAAGTGGAGATTTCAAGTTGGAAGCTAGATAGACAAGTCTTTTTATTCAGATGAACAGTCAGGACGGAAGACAGAAATTTGGGAGTTTATCAGCATGGAAGTGTTCAATTCCTATAAAATATTTTAAAATATTGGATTTTTAATCTTATAAGTTACACTTTTAAGTTGCCTAATTTTAAACATTCAATCTATACTAATTCTGTGGGCAGCAGTTAGTGCTTTGTTATAGTTGTGGCATAGTAGAGTCTGGTCTCTCTACGAGTCCTGGCCCTCAGTTACCAGCCTGGTGCCTTAGGCAAGGTACCTAGTCTCTAGCTTCGGTTTTCTTCTTTATAACATAGGAATAATATTAACCACATTATACAGTTGTTCTGAGGGTTAGGGGAGATGATATATGTAAATGAGTTAACACAGTTCCTGGCAGAGAGTGAGCATTTAATAAGCATAAGCTATTATTATTAGTAAATAATACAGAGTGCTTCATTACCTCACAAAGCACTGTCACTTTTGACCACTGTCTCTTATTGGTTAAAATCAATTTTTTCTTAACTCTCCTAGAAAAAGAAAAGAAAAGAAACAGCTAAATAAAGTCATCTTTTTTTGTCTTCATTTTCAGCCTACCCAAAACAAGTACATACTGTACAGAAAAATGGAATTAAGCTACAGAGCACACACTTCTAAGGAGCAGCATCTGCCTTGTAAATGAAGTCTATAAAAGGCTACCAAATGTCCCTTCACATTTTTATGATTGTTAGGGTATTACTAAACCTGGATGGAAAAATGTTTTTTGAGGCTCTTACATCAAGCACCCACACTGTCAATATCACAAATTATTTCCGTTTTTTACAAGATGGCTTCCATGCGGCTTCCTTAGGAATGGCAATGCTATTTTAGCAGGAGGTATATAGTTTTAAAGATGTGATTTGGTAAAAAGCACTTTCTACCTTTGTAATTGTCACATTTTTAAGCACATAACTCTTTTTTTAAAACAGCTTTAATGGGATATAATTTATATATCACAAAATTCACCCATTTTAAATATACAATTTAATAGTTTTTAGTAAATTTACAGGCTTGCGCCACCGTCACCACAATCCAGTTTTAGAACATTTCCATCACTCCAGAAAGAATTCTTATGCCCCTTTCAGCCATTCCCTGTTTCCACCCTCGCCCCACAAAACCACTAATTGGCTTGCTTTCTCTATAAATTTGCCTCTTCTAGACATTTCATTTAAATGGAATCATACAATAGGTGGTCTTTTGCACCTGGTTTCTCTCACTTACAACAGTGTTCTTGAGGCTCATTCGTGTGATAGCCTGTGCCAGTAGTCTCTTCCTTTCTAATGCTGAGTCATTGTATGGATAAAACACATTTTGTTGATTCATTCATCATTTGGTAGACATATGGATTGTTTCTACTTTTTTTATTATTGTGAAGAATATTCCCCTGGACACTTCCATAGAAATCTTTGTGTGGACATACGTTTTCATTTCTCTTGGGTGGATACGTAGGAGTAGAATTGCTGAGTGTTTTGATAAATTTATTTTTAATTTTTTAAGAAACAAGCAGATCACTTTTAAGGACAACATCTAATAACACTTCCTTCTTCGATTCATTCATTCATTTCATTCATTCATTTCAAAATGGTACTGAGTTTCTGCTACAGCTAGGCACTGTAGTAAGTACTCGATGTAGGCAACTCTTGATTATCCACTGCAACTGGGATGAAATGTAGTCTGGATATTTAAAATCTCCTCCTTATTCATAAGCCTAACGTTGGGCATTCTTTCAAGTGTCTTCAGCAAAAATTCTGTGATCTTACTAGGCTTATTATTCCAAACATGTACCAAATGGCTATATAGGTAGCTACCAGGAATTCAAAGAAGAAAGGCATAATTCTCTGCTGTTTAGGAGCCCATAGTCCAGAAAGGAGACAGGTTTATAATGCCTGCATATATACTCAGTGTCTTTGCCTTTTTCAAAAATATAACATGTCTAATTCAGACTCCTCCTTTTTCCCACTGAACTCCTATTTATGAATAGCACACTAATTGCCCCTCACTCTGGGCTGCAAATGATTATCTTATTTGATTTCTCTTCACCTTACTCTGTTAGCTTCCTATGGCTACTATAACAATATATCACATACTTGACAGCTTAGAACAATAGAAATTTATTCTTTCACCGTTCTGGAAGCCAGAAGTCCAAAATCGGTATCACCTGGCTAAAATCAAGATGTCAGTAGGGCCTCACTGCCTCCAGGAGGTCTAGAGAAGAAATCATTCCTTACCTTTTCCAGCTCCTGACAGCTGCCAGCAACATTCAGGTTGTGGCTGCTCTTCTTCCTCTGGGGTCACGTTGCCTCCCCTTCTTCTGTCCATTATCAAATCCGCCTTTGCCGCCTTCATATAAAGATGGATACATGTGATGCATCTAGGGCCCAACCAAATATTCCAGAATAATCTCCCAACTTCAAGATCCTTAACCACATCGGCAGTCCTTTTTTGACATAGAAGGTAACATAAACAGCTTCTAAGGGTTAGGATCTGGAGATCTTTGCGGGGGGAGGATTATTGAACCTAACATAAATTGCATATGCAGTCACCATGATGTCATTCATTCTTTTATTCATTTATCCGTCCATCCATTCATTAAATACTCCTTGAGCATAATGTTACATGCCAGGTAGTGAATTAAGACTTGAGGGTACAGTAGTAAGGTAAAATTCATGCACACAGTCCTTGCCTGCTTGGAGCTTACAACCAACTAATCAAGTAAAATTTGCCGGAGATAAGTGTTATAATGGAGAAATGGAAAGGCAGAATGACATGTAACTTTTTTGTAAACATATTGCACATTCATTATCAATGCTTTAAGCAATACTGAAAAGAACAAATTAGAAGTTTTAAAAACTCACAGCACAAGTTTACCATATATAAGTAATTACCTTTCTTGATACTTCTTTCCTTCCATCTTTCTGTCTACTAGTTTGGAACTTATGCACTATTTTGCTTTTTTTAAAGTGATTACCCTAGTGGTTTTAATATGGAGACTTATCCCATATTCGCCTCTTTCTTTGCTTATTCTCCCTCTTGCCCAGAGAATTGCTTTTAGTGAGAGACTGTTAGTAGCAAATTCATCTGAAAATATCTTTCATTTCTCTCTTCTTTGAGAATATTTTTTTCTGAGTATCCAGTTCTGAGTTGAGATTACATTCTCTCAGCTTTATTTTGCTACTGAGACATTACCTTATCAGGTTTTTCTCTCTAGTTACTTTAAAGACCTTTTCTTTGTCTTTGGTGTCCTTCGCTTTCACATGATATATGTAGGACTGGATTTCTCTTTGTAATCTTATTTGGGCTTTGTGAGATTTCTTAAATCTTTGAATCCATGCCTTTCATCACTTTTGCAAATCATTCGCTCTTCTATCTACAAATATTGCCCCTGCCTCATTCTCTCCTTTTAGGGTTCTAGGGCTTCATCTTTCTTGCCATCTCCTGTTTCTTAACCTGCCGTTCATATTTTCCTTATCTTTTTACTTGGGTTTATCTTTGGTTTACTAATTCTCTCTTAATTCCAATCATATTTTTCATCTCTCAAACTTCGTCTTGTTACTTTTGCAAAACCAGCTGGTTAGTATATATCATCCCTTGTTTCCTTAAACACTTCACACACACTATCATAATCCATGTTTGAGAAGTCCAATAGCTGAAACTTTTGTGGATCTGGTATCTTTCCTTGTGCTTGGTGTCTTGTTTCCTGTGTGGTTTTTTATTTTTAACCATGAGTCCATATTTTTTGGAACTTTATCAAGGGGAATTCTTTGAGAATTGCCTGAATTGTACCTGGATTTCTCCAGAAGGGATGTGCATTTGCCTGTGTCAGGTGTTTAAGGGAGCTACCAGCGCAGCACTAGTTGAAACTAAATTCTCAGTTAAGAGTGTTTGTTTTTTTTGTTTGTTGGTCAGTTAGACCACTGGGGTAGCTTCAGAGTTGTTTGAGGGCCAATGCAAGACGAGGAAGTTGCGGGAGAATTTTATTAATCCGTAACGATAATGTACATCTTTACATCTCTCCAGTGGAATCTTTTCATTCCATCATACTGTGGCCCCATGCCCCTGGCTCTCATCCTTGTAAATGTCAACCTAGACTACTGTAATCACTGCCTCATTTTCTCTTCCCTGACCTTAGCACCTTCTAGTTCATATCTTGGGTTGGTACCCAGTACCTTCTTCATGTTATTTTGCTCAGAGTACTGTGGCTTTCACTCTCCTTATCAATCATCTCAATCTGGCTATCCATTAAAATGAGATTTTTGTTTCTTTTTTTAAATTAGGAATGCCTATCCTCCTTATCACAATTAAACCAGAATTGCTGAGAGTTGAACCCTTCTGTCATCCCAGTCAACTTGGATGTCAGGCAGGACTGAGAACTATGAGTCTGCAAGAAAAACTATAAAAACAAAACTGTTTTCATCTAGCACTTAAGACCTCATAGGACGGTGGTGCTCAATGCTATATGTCAGGAAACACCTAAGTGCAAGCCCAACTCTGAGAGATTGTGATTCAGTTGATGTAAGATGGAGCCAAGGGACTAGAGCTTTTAATAGTTCCCTAAAATCTACAACATGCAGGATTGAGAACCACTGTTCTAGAGTTATAAATTCACAAGCATACAGGGATCAGACTGGTAACATTAATGAGTGAAAAGGCTAGCTAGGAACTGTGGAAAACTAGAGGGTTCCATCACACCATATAGGGCAGCAGCCTGACTCAGCTCTTCCTGATTGCAAAACATGGCCATCCTGCTCTACAGCACAGCCCATTTCACCTTTCTAGGCAAATCTCAGTACAGGACTTGAAAAATAAATGCACCTGTGTGTGTGTGTGTGTGTGTGTGTGTGTGTGTGTGTGCGCGCACGTGCGCATGCACATCTCCAACAAGGAATTGGAGGTAGAGTTACCTTGATTTTTTCCCAACTCAGTGTTCTTGCCCATGTTATTCCCTGTCTGCAATGCTTTCCTCCCTCTTCCATACCTGTTTAAATCATCAACTATCCTCAGAGGACCAACTCTTGCTTTCTCTGACATGATGATGGAGTGCTGATAACTGGAGGAGATGTGTATTCGGAGGGGCCCTTCCCAGGCCTGTCCCCTTCTGTTTTGTGTAAACCTCTCTCCTCTGAACTCTATTTAACTTGCATGTACTTCTTTGGAATTTAAATAAAACAAAGCTTTATATGGTTCAACTTTTTGGTATTTTAGCCTTATAATTACCATCAAATAGTTGGTTCTATGAATAGATTTTTATTACATTAAGGAATCCATCATAAAGTGTTAAGAATTCTTTATGTAAGATAGTAGATCATTAGAACTAGGGGATCTTAACATGTGGATTATTTAGATAGGTAAGAGTTAAAAAAAGCAATAAGACTGAAAAAGAGGTAATTATAGTGGATAAAAAAATAAGAGGTAAGGAAGAATAAAACGAAATATCTCAAAATCTGATTTGGGCTGGGGAAAGATGAGTCAGCTGGAATGTCTTAAGTAAAGTAACAGTAACAGCAAGCCATGTTCATTCCTTAATGTAATATGTTTATGTGCAAGGCATTTATTCAAAAACTTATTAGAATAATGTTGCCCTTTTAGATGAAGGAACTTATATTTGTAATTTAGCATAAAAACCATGTTAAATGAACTTGAACTATAGTACCAAATACAAAGAATCCAAGATGTAATCATCACTCATTCATTTATTCACACATTCAACTCATATTTACATGAGGCACGGAAGTTGGCAACCCCAGTATCCACATATGCCAGATTGTAATGTCTGAGCCCAGACCATAGCCAGACTGCCTGGTTTGAATCCCAGGTCTGCCCCTTACCGCCGGGCCACTTGGGCAACGTGGGTAGGTTGCTTAATCTCACTAAGGTTCAGTTTCTTCACCTACAAATTAAATAGAAGAGTGTACTTACCCTACAGTTGTTGTGAGGATGAAATGATTTAATCCATCCAGTGGTCTTAGAATGGTTCCTGATCCATATAAGCACTATACATATGTGTGTCTTTGCTGTCATTATTAATCTTTGTTTCTTTATAACTCAACTCCGTTACCTCAGAATTCTCTCAGTGAATTCATGATAATTCTGTAAATTTTAGATTCTCCCTATTTTTTCCTTTGAGAAGCACTTAAATTCTAAGGATGCTTAATAGCATCAGAGAAGATGGTTTGGTCTCCTTTGGCACATGGCCACGTTGGCACCCTCTGAAAAGAATATTATCCTGTCTGTTTCTTGGTGATCCCCTCACAGAACCGGTGTCTACTGGGTTAAGCTCCCATCTGCCCACACACCGCGCGTTCATGCCAGGTGCACTGCAGGGGCGCCTCAGCATGACACAGTGCCACCTGCAGCCTGCTGGCTGGCTCTGTCAGGTAACTTCTGTATCTTACTAAGGGCCTTTGGAAAATACAGTTGCTCTCCCATGTCACTTGTGGACCACAGAAAACTCAGCAAGTGTGCTTTCAGTCCTCCCTGACCCAAGCATTTTGTCTTCCTTAGTTGATCCCACGCCATGCTGGCTGCAGTTGCAAAGCTGCTGCCTCCCTGGGTTCTAGAAGAAAAGGCACAAGACCAAAGTCGCTCTCCCCTCCAACCAGCTCTCTGCCACCCAGTTTCTCCCAGCTTTCAGCCTTGGACATCCACTCAAGAGTACCTCTTTCCTCTCCAACTTGCCTCCCTCAGCCCACAGATTGTTTAGGAGGGAGGGGGAGAGACAGTGGGGGAGTTGGGTAGGGAGAGTGTTGAGAAAAACCTACTTAGCATTTGTCTCCAGAACTATTGTTTAGACTTCAGTGTCAGCATTTTAATGTGAAAATCAAGAATTAACTATTTATTTGTCTTCTCTTTACGTTTCTGTTTAATAACCTTACCTTAAGGGCAAAGATTATAGAATGTCTTTGCTCCCAAGGCTGAGGGAGTGGGCACAGAGTAGATTTGCAAAGTAGAAAATATCCAGGGAGGAAACCCATTAAGCACATTGATTAATACTTCAAATATTATCCTTCTACACATGTATTGATAGGGCTTCTTTTGAGACCCGTGCCACAGAGAGCTCCCAGATAATTGCAGTACAGCGTAATAAGTGAAAACCCCAAAGAGGAAGCAACTTATTCTGCCTGGAAAAGTCAGGCAACGCTTCACTGAGGAAGTGAGGATAATTGAAAGCGGATTCCATTAGACACATCCTCCTCAGCTCCCGAGCCACAGATGTTGCAAGAAGGAACACCAAACGAAGCTGAATGTGAGCCTATACTCAGGGAGCCCAGAAAGACTCCACCAGAACTGGTAACAGTGCTTTCCTTCCCATTTCCATTAGTAACTCTAAACCTGAGGTGAACCATCTGGTGGGCATCCGCCCTTGTGTGAGGGGCTGCCCCTGGACTGGGGCGAAGCTGGAGCAGACATCGGGGCGGGTGGCAGCTCGATGTCCCAAGTCCTACCTGAGCAAGTAGAAAGCTCTGGTCTTCTCTTGTGCCAGAGCTTGGAGCTGCTGAACTGGAGGCCCAGTTAAAACTTACTGCACACCTAATCCTTACTTTAAGAGCCAGCCTGCAGCTGAAGTGCCAGGGCGAAGATTTTCCACATGGGCACTGCCCTATCTCACTTCCGTGTGCTGTTTGCCCTCCTCCCAGCAGGAGCCTTTCAGCTGTTGCCCAGACGCCCAAAACGTTCTTGATATTCCACACAGTTCTTACCCTCCCTGTACATTCTTCACATCTCAAAATATTGTTTTCTTGGCCTTCCTACTTTACTCATCTGAACTTACATTCTCTTAGTGATCTGATTCAATATATTAATCCCAGAAGAATACACGATATACACATGTACACAGACATACTCTTAAATTAAATCACACTAACATATAAATCCTTGCTAGTATTTTAATGTGTTCACTGCCCAGGGGTATTTATTTATTATGACCGCAACACCTTGCTAAAACTGTACTGCTAAGAGGTAGAAGCCTCTGGCTTTAAGGAACTTCAGGCATTCTTAATAGTCATAGATGAGATTTGCAGACAATGGATTTTCCATCTTATCCCCAAAATGATAGCACAGGGGCACCTGCCTCTCTCCTTGACTAGAATCTAGATTCCTCTAGGGTGGGGTCTCCTGTTCTCGTTAATCATACTTGTGCCCCAGTGCCTTGTACAAGTTCTGTCTGGCACGTGGGGGTGCCCAGTTCTCCTTCATGGAATATATTACTGCTTTCAGGGAATACATTACTGACTTCAGACAGGATATTCTTGTCTCAAGGCCAAAAACCTATACTAGATAAGAGATGTTATTGTTGTTTTGAGTTTTTATACCTTAAACAATACACTATAAAAAAAATAATACCAATTAAGTAGTCCTAGAGCCATACCATAGTGTTTTGTTATAGATCATTTTGAATATAAAACTGGTATGCCTGGCATGCTTCCTAAGGTAATTGATATTCAAGTAAAGAAAAGACCCTTTTGTAACTTCTCCTTGGTGGGTAGTATACTGCGAACCCAGTTTCCAGATAAAAACAGGAAGAGGCATTTTATGAATCTGTCCTATGAATGCAGCAAAGATATTAAGCAACGGATTTCTTTCTTTGACTTAAATGGATAAAATTGTAACTCATTTTTATATTTAGCAAATCTAAAATGTACTAATTACATTAACTTTTCAGCTTAAATAACTGCCAAAAAGTATTAAAAGTATAAGTATAAAGCAAAATGGGAATAAATATTGAAGAAACTCTGTGCAATAAAATGAAAAGTTAATTATTTAATTCTGCTCCTTGAATACACACTGCTCTGTAGAATATGGACAGACTTTCCTAATGAAAACAGTGTCATAAGTGAATGATACATAACAGTGAATTGTTGGATAGGTTCTCATTTAGAAAGTGCGATACCATTTCCATTAAAAAAAGATGTCCATAAAATTTGACTCTAAAACAGAAGGAACAATTTTTTTAAATGTTTACCTTTTTAAAAGGTTACCCTCTTTTTTAGGATGTTGCATGGGAAATTCAACTTTCAGTGCCATTCTAATCCATGAAAATGGATGAAATACGTAGTCAGAAAAAATTATTTCCTATACCAGCCAATGTATTTCTGTAATCTTCCCAGAAAAGATGATTATCAAACAGACTACTTCTTGCAAAAATACCTTCTCTGTCTGATTTCTTACTTAGCACTTTATTTTCTGCTTCTCGAGACTGAACCAGGCACAGAGACATTCTTAGCACTGGCAGCCCACAAACGCTGTTGATGTTTGTGCTGAAGAGAAATATTTGGCCTTGCACTCCAGGCCCACTCTTCACCGTGGAGAAGCACCTTGTGCCAGCTCTCTCTGAGCACCCAAGGGTGTCCTCCGCCCACTTCCACTGGTACGCCTGTGTGCTCTTCACTAGTTTTGACAGCTTTTCCACCTGTTGTGTGGTTCAGGGGTTTTGGTGTCTCGTTGTTGTGGAAGATCACATTTGTGCTCCATCTCTAGTTCTTCTTGTTGCTTTTGGGTAATTTCTAAGAGGAGAAGAGAGATTGACAGTTTACTCTCCTCGTTTCAGCTGTAATTATCATAAGAAGGTGATTTGGTGATGATGTTATAATAGTCCTGGGAAGGGGTGATGAGCATGTGAACTATATCAAGAAAGGAAAGACAATGGTGATAATGATAATGAGGGGTTGGTTCAGGGATTGATCGTTGTGAGGGTGACTGGGTTCATTGTGGCTTGGATGACCGGATTAAAGGTGACATTTGACAAGATTAGAGATACAATCCTGAGAAGAAAATTTCAGTTATAGACATGTATGTCTTTATACACAAACAGAGATTTTACCTTAAATCATATTTATAACTCTGTGTTATAAATGATGACTACCATTCACTGAATGCTCGCTATGCTGTTTGCATGTGTAACATAGTTGACTCTTTAGATGCCTCCACGTATAATTATCAAGGTAAACATTGGAAGCTTAACAATGGTACATTGCACTTACTATCAATAACTGATTATAAAATGTAGCAAACTTTTTCACCCACTTATGGTGGCTCTTAGACTCATGGGATGGGCGCCTGGGTGGCTCAGTCAGTTGAGCTTCCGACTCTCAGTTTTGGCCCAGGTCATTATCTCAGGATCGTGGGATTGAGCCCCATGTCTGGCTCCAAGCTCAGCGGGGAGTCTGCTTCAGATTCTCTCTCCCATTTCCTCTCCCCTGGCTCACTTGCTCTCGTTCACTCCCTCTCTAAAATAAATAAATAAATCTTTTTAAAAAAAAACTCATAGAATACTATTAAATCCCCAGTTCTAGAAATGAAGACTAAAACAATGGGGATGATTATAATAATCATAACAACAATAATAACAGCCATCTTTTATTGTGTATTTTCTGTTTGCTAGGCATTATAAATTGTTTCATACACGTCATCTCACTTAATCCCCTCAACAGCCCTTTGAAGTGAGCGTTATTAGCCAAACTGTTACAGATGAAGGAATTAAATCTCAGAGTAGTTTGGTACCTTGCCCTTGATTACAGCTACCAAATATCAGAACTAGGATTTCAGCCCTCTTTCCATTAGGCTATATTGTCCATATAAACATTTTTACTTCACTTATTCTGATAAAACTCATCTTTAGAATAATAGTCATAAGTGAATTGATTATTATTAGCTTTCGAGAAACATCTTTTCTCCTTTTGGGTTTACGTACACTTATAAGGCAAACTAGTCAAAATGATCTTTCACCAAATACATTATATACCATACTTGACTATTTTTATTATCTCTTCTTTACCAGAAATAATTTGTTCTGATATCCACTAGCCATAAGTATATTTAATTAATTAAGACTTTGTTTCATGAGACTTCACAGTCTGGAACACCTTTTCTTGAACAATATAGTTAATTTATAGCATGTAATATTATTACAATATTCAGAATCTTTTATTCTTTTCCATATAAATAATTAGTGTACCTTTGGTACCTAATGTGAGCAGTTCTTAGTAACTTCTAAATAAGCAACAAAAGATTAGAGTAACGAGGTTTGGGGCTGAACTTTTTTCTTTATGATACTGTAAAAGGGACCAAGTAGAATAATACAGATTAATTCCATTTATAAGAATGTAGGGAAAAGGAGGAGATACATAATTAATCCTGTTTATAAAATGAAAAAACGCAACATATGTAGCAACAAGAACACATCATTTTGAGCAGGTCTTTCTAGAACAGACATTCCATATTGTGTTCCTCCTTTCCCACAGTCATTGCCATGACAATCTGGTGTGCTTAGCAGTCGCTGCTGAGTAAGGGAGACTGTCTCTTCTAGGGGATCTCTGTGACAGCCAAAAAACACAGCAGTCTTCTTTGGGTCTAGAAACTAGACATAGTATGTGAAATGGACGGAATTTTTGCATTTTTCTCCCCATTGAAGGGATTTCTTATGAATTACTCTGTCCGTTTCTATTTTAACATTTTTTTAAATCAGAATGAGGTTTTGGAGTGGATTTTTCTCTTCAAGTTAAGATTCTTTGCCATATGATTGAAGACCTTGTCATTTCTAGATGTGACAAAATGTCCACAACTGAATATGAAAACCTGTTATTAAGAATTGAAATCCATTTCGATGAAAGACATCTAATAATGCAGACCATGTTTAATTCTCCATTAAAAAAAAAAAAAAACATGATCCTTCATGTCATTTCATAGACCTGTCCTACCATAGTTTTAAAAATATAACTGTCTCTATTCAGCCATGACAGAACCATCATTCATTCATTTCAAAGTCATATTTTGAGTGCTCGCCAACTTCTGAGTCAAAGAGTTTCTCTGATGTTGTGGGACTTCCAGACTAATTATAAGGGAACAGCATACAAATAATTATGAAATAACGTAAAAGAACACATTCATGAAATCATCAGTAGCATATGAATGTTAGTACCAGAGTGATTCAGACTGAGATGGCACCTTGCAGGGATGACTATCAGTAACAATACATTTAAAGTCAACGAGAGAGACAACAGACAGGGCGTGGCAGAGAGGTGGGGAGAGCCATGTTCCAGATTCAAGAACCGTACGCACAAGAGCTGTGGGTTGTAAAGAGCAGAGAGAAAGGGAGACGGTGGAAATGAATATGAATACCAGCACTTATTTGGGGGGATAGCAGGGATAAATGGTTGATGGAAATATCTGAATGTTTCATAGGGTGGCTTAATTTCAATTTAAAGGCTTTTAGTTACTGTAGAGAAGAGATATCTAAGGAAAATCACGTTGAAGAAGATAACTGAACAATGTTTTGGAAGCTGAACTAGCAGAGGAGGGTCTGAAGTCAGTGGTGTTATAAAGGTATGAGGTGATGACTGAACTCTAAAAATGGAAATTATCAAGCAAATCTGAAATTATTTTTTAAGACAAAATGGCAAAGTTGGTAATAAGTTGATAGGGAGGACAAGTGTGGAAGCAGCCTCCTCATGTTCAAAAGTGTGTCGGGCTTAAGATCCTGGAATTTTGGGAGAACAAGGACATGCCGATACAAGAAAGGAGCTTGGTCATTAGTGCTGTGTTTGACAGGGCAGCAGTTTAGTTTTTAAGTACTATACATGAGTTGTCATTGGAAAGGCCAAGTGAAGATTCTGAGTATCCGCCTGATTAGAGAAACAGTAAAATCATCATTTGCAGTAAATGGGGATAAGAAGCTAGATTCACAAGAGGTGATCTAGATTTAGAGTTGATTCAGAGTAATAACTTTTATTTTTCTTAAAGTTTTTTTTCTTAATTTATTTGACAGAGAGAGAGAGCAGCAGAGAGAGAGGGAGAAGCAGGCTCCCTACTGAGCAGGGAGCCCAGTGCAGGACTTGATCTCAGCATCCCCAGATCATGACCTGAGTGGAAGGCAGACGCTTAACTGACTGAGCCACCCAGGTGCCCAGTAACTTTTTAAACTGTACACCAGGCCTTATTCTAGACATGGGGAATACTGGGTAAACAAAGGCATAAGTTCTGCCCTTGTGGAGCTTAAAACGTAGCAGAAGGTAAAGCAGGTGAAACTTTGAAAGTAGGATAGTTCCAAAAGTAGAGTGAATACTGTAGGAAGGGCGGAAAAACAAGAAAGAATTAAGAAGTCTACAAAAGAGAAATTTGAATGTTATAAAAAGCACCAGATGTCACTTTTAGTATTATTTGAAATGTCAAAAAATGGGAAACAACTTAAATGTCCATTAGGAGGAGAATTTACTTAAGTTTTGAAATATAAGGTAACCATTTTAAAATGAAATATCTATATATATTGATGGAAAGAGATGTCTATTATGTATTTAGTGAAAATGGAAAGTGCAGAATGACCGAAATTGACCTCATATTTATAAAATGAGGAAGATGTGTATAAAAATACACTCACATAAATATATATGTTTGCATAGGCCTTGAAAGAGGTTGACCCCTGCATACCGAACAACTATTAGTAGTGGTTACATCTGAGGAGTACAGTCAGAAGGGGTAAATAGGGGCTTGCAGACTTCATATGTTTCTGAATTATTTGTATTTTAGTACAGTGGGCATGCTTTTTTTGCAGTTGAAATGTTGTATTAAAATAACTGTAGATTCACATGCAGTTGTGAGAAATAGAACAGAACCCCCTCCTGGAATTCTGATGCTACAAATGTTGGATCTTCTGGTGTCCCAGAGGTCCCTGAGGTTCAGTTCTTTGTTATGTTTTTTTGTTTTTGGGTTTTTTTTTTTTTTTTTTGGTCTATTTTCTCACTGATGTTCACATCAGGTAATTCTGTTTATGTCAACATCACGGATTCTATTCCATTCAATACTTTTTCTACTATTGAGCCCATCCAGTGGTTTTTTTTTCCCCTTTATTATACTTTTTGTTACTATTTTTAACATCTCCTAGATGCTGAGATTGAACACTTGAAAATCTGACTGTAAGCTTCCTGACAGGGTAAAATAGGAAACAAGAATCATGCATCTTCCTGTATGAGACGTAGAAACACAATTCTCAGGGATGTCAGAGAGTTTTCTGGACTGAACCCTGCAAGGAGTTTCTAACTATAGAAGGGGGACTGCTAGAGTAGCTCTCAGGATAACTAGCAACACTTTTGAATGTATTTCTGCATATCTCTTAGAAATGTGATAATTCAAAAGAAAATATAAATACTTAGTCAGTTTCAAATTACAGCCCCAGTCACCACATTTGACAAGGAGCAACTTTATTACAGAGGGAAATAGGAAGACTTAGTAATGAATTGGGGAAAGAGTTGAGTTCCATAGAACCTCCCAGGTCTGAGAGGAAGTAATTACGTACATTATGATGATTTAAAAGTATGTGTAATAGTGGATGCCACTTAAGTAACATCCAGGAATGGGGAAGACCTAATTCATCTTAATTAAGGTTCTTCGTGGCCTGCCAGTTCTTTGAGGCATGGTATCTGCAGGCTGGCTGGCCAGAGTTGCAGAGAGGGAGAGCTTATTGACGAATTAGATGGCTGAATGAAATTATTGTATACAATATCCAGGGAGAGAGGAAATCATTGTTGAAGAGAAACAACCTGGGGTCTCTAAGCTTTTAGCAATGGGGAGATTTAAAAGGTAATCATGTTGTGGTACCTAATGGGAAAAAATGATTTCTTTTCACTGGGTGGCCATCTGGATGGAATGAGTGGGAAGATTTAATTGGGGAGAAGGTCATTGGGTTGTAGTCTAAGTACACTATTTGGAAAACAAGCGAGGATCATTTCTAAGAAGGCAGAGTATGGTCAGTGGTGTCAAACTTAAAAGAAAACATAAGCAGCATGAGAATGAATGGGGCAGAAGTGGGAACTGGTATTATTAGAGAACTTTCATCCAAGAGAATGTGGGGATAGGAGAGCAAAGTTGTGAGGAAAACACAGGAAGGAGAAAAGACAGACGTAGCTTGTGTTCTAAGTTGAGATGATCTGTGAAAAAGTCACCTAGAAATAGCCCATTATTGGAAGTCTTATTATCAATAAATGTTATCCGGTAAAAGGGGTAACTTAAAAATGCCAAAGACAGAAATGAAGAATTATAGAGTAGGGAATAGGATCACAGGCTTCAGGAAGGAAACAGAATATAAGAACACAGGTCTTTCAAAAAGAAGCAAGGTAGAAGATCTGGAGCTCTAATAGACTTTGAATTTTGAAAGGCAGACGTCTCTCCCTCTGCTATTAAAAGGAAAGATGAGAATATGAATGTGCAGATGGCATGAAAACCTTGATATGCATAAATTAGAATTTTATTTTTCTATAACTTAGTTTCTGTGCAATGGCCCATTTCAATATGGTGACAGAAAGCTCAAGTAGTTCAAGATCCTGTCTTCCATTTTCCTGGTCCCCATTCCTCACAGGCCACTGCTGAGGGATCCCTTTCTTCTGTCTGTCTGCCAGCTCCTCTGTGACTCTTCCATGACATGCTCAGAAACCATGGTTCCACCGTTATGCCTGCTGCAGCTCAGGAATCTCTCACGCGTGTCCCCGGTACTGTCTGTCTAGACACACTCGCTCAGACATTCACTCTCTGGAGTTGTGCTTCTCCCTCAAGGTTCTGACCCAGGAAGTATGGAGTATGGCTTCTGGGACTCTCAAAGTTCTATTTCCCTCAACTCGCCTTCACCAGTCCTTCATGTTTCTTGTCTGGAGGTGAAACAGCAGCACAGGGTGGAAGGGTGTGTGCTATACTCGTACGGCATTTTGCTTAAATACTTGTACCCGTCTGAAGTCCTTACCATTTCTACATGGATTGTTGCTCCTGTAATCAACCAAGAAGATTTCCCCCCTTTTTTTTGGTGGGGTTTGGAGGCCCCCTTGCCTATCCCATGCCTTTTCTGAAGCAATGGACATAAAATATCTTATTATCTGGAGTGTATTGGGAAGGAGAGGAGATGGAATAATTTAACATTTCTAAAATATTAAAATACTACCAATACCAAGATGAAGAGAATGAGTTTATTGTAGATCTCCAGGGTGCCAGGCGTTTCTTCATTCCTAACAACTAACTTTTTAATGTGGGTATTATTGTTACCCCATTTTAAGGATGAAGCAGCAGAGGCTGTATGCAGTTGTGTAATGTAGCTGTAGTCATACTGCTGGTCAGAGGCAGAGCCACTTTTCTCTGAACTGCACCTTTCATTCTTCCTCTGTGAGTAGAGTTGAAGGGCAGAATGCGTATGAGCAGTCTTCAGAGAAAGCCACAGTGGAGAGTCTTGATCTTGGTCAGCCGTAAGTAAATATTGGTGGGGAGGTCTGGTGAAGTGAGAGAAATAGAGGGACTAGTAGTATCCAAGAGAGACAGAGACAGAAAGAAGTCGAGAAGTCGGTGGCTAAAACTATTGGTTGAATTCTATTCGAAGCAGCATCTAAGAAGCAGAAGCCGCACACGCGGCGGGAAACCAGAACTGATATCGCTATGTCAGGCCTGTAGAGGAGAGGGAAGCGTTTATGGCGCTAGAAAGGCGAGTAGAGAAGTAAATGATCATAACAGCTGACACAGAGTGATAAATGGAGGCTTTACGTTTTTGAACAAGGAACACTTCCATGAATTTGGAAGTAAAGCAGTACTCCATGATAAGGAAGTGAAGATGGAGGTTAGCAGTGTATCAGAAAGGGAAAGAACTTTGAAATCATGGTGTTAGAGAGATCATAATTTTATATTACTTCCACATATTCTTATTGCCATCTCTTGTCCAGTGGGTTTTAACCTCAAGTCACAAGAATCTAAGGAATGTCCAGGGCTTGCTGGTCTGGAAACAAAACCATGGACTGGAGGTGCCAACTCTTTTTCTTCTCATTATATGTAGGAAGAAAGAAACAAAAAGCAAAGATTGTATAGAAGAAAGATGATGACTTTTCTTTTTTTTTAAGATTTTATTTATTTATTTGACAGAGATAGATACAGCCAGCGAGAGAGGGAACACAAGCAGGAGGAGTGGGAGAGGAAGAAGCAGGCTCCCAGTGGTGGAGCCTGATGTGGGGCTCAATCCCAGAACGCTGGGATCGTGCCCTGAGCCAAAGGCAGATGCTTAACAGCTGAGCCACCCAGGCGCCCCAAGATGATGACTTTCAAATGATGCGACATGATTTCAAATGTGGACTCAACCTCTTCTGTGTGGTCTTAAATGGAAGAATAATTTGACTACTCGGTTGAGAGGCTTAACTAAGATTATGATCAGATGCCTGGCTTGGAACTGTGAACATAGAGCTGGAGCTCTACAAATGTAATCCATTTTTTCCATACCTTCATTTATTCAACAAATATTTTTTTGAGTAGCTAATTTTATGCCACAGATAATGTATTAGTCAGCATAGGTCACATTATGCTGCAGTAATGAACACTCCTCCCCCATGTCAGTTGCTTAGCACAACAAAAGTTTATATACCTCACTAACTCAAAGTCCGCTGCATGGTTAGGTGGCTTTGCCTCCACGTAGCAGTCCAAACTGCTTCCCTCGTTTAACCTAACAGTTGTAACACAAGATCTCCACAAGGATTACTGCCCCCGAAAAAGTGCTATTCAGAACTACTCTTTGATACTTCTCCCTGGAAGTGACACAACTCAGTCAGCTTGCAACCCATGGACCAGAACTAGTTCTGTGGCCTCTTCTACTAGGAACAGTTGAAGCTGGAGTCTTCTGTGTGCTTAGAAGAGAAAAGAACCAGACACTGATGAACAGAAGTAAAGTCTTCCACTACTTGGCAAGACACTGGGTGCTTAGAGTGAACAAACCAGTCATTCTTTATCTTTCCCTCATGGAGCTCTCAGTCCACAGTGACGTGCTGCTGGGAAACAATGGCGTGGGTAAAGAGCCAGGTTTCTGCCCAGGCAATGCAAGGAACGAGATCAAAGAGATAGCATCCCGTAAGGATAAAGTTATGTGGGAAAGTAGGAAAGGGTAACAGTTTAGTGTAAGTGACAAGTATGGAGAACTTAGAAATCCTCAATAAATATTTACTGAACGAATGTTAAATGAGGAATAAGAAGAAATTTAGCTCTACAAAACTAAACGGGAAAGGCAACAGAGAGAGAACAGATATAGGAAGAAAAAACACATGGAAACAGTTTATGCTTTTCGAATGTTCTGAATAATATTTGGGAATAAAAGCTGTTCTTGCTATATCTGCTGCTTCCAGTAAGCCTGAAATATTTCCGTGCTGGTCGCTTCTGCCATAGTTGGGCTGCTGAGGAACTCGTTCCCAGCCAGACTGTTTCATTCTTACCTATTCAAGAGTGAGGCGATTGTGGGAAGCTTGGACTTTGACCCATCTTCCACAATGTTTTGGGATCAATCAAGTTTGCTTGATAGGCCCCTATCAAATGTAGAAGAGTCACAAGAAAGTAGGAATTATGCTACCATACATACTGAAAATGGTACAACGTTAGCCAAAATCCTATGAATACAATTTGGTGGCAGAATGTGTGTGTGTGGGGGGGGGTAGTTCCTTAAAAGCATCAAAAATGATATATATTTAAAAATCTTTATTAAACAATAGAAAATAGGGGGGAAGAAACCTAAAGCAACCCCTGTTAACATTTTGATATAGTTCATCCCAGACTTTTTTCTAGGCACACATACCCATTTGTCTTATAAAAGCAGTTCATATGATAAATACTAGTCCATCATTTGCCTTTTACTTAACAATATTTCTCGGGTATTTTTCCATATCAAGAAGTATACTTCAATAAATTATTTTTTAAAGATTTTATTTTTAAGTAATCTCTACACCTAATGTGGGGCTCGAACTCACAACCCTGAGATCATTAGTCACAGGCTCCACTAACTGAGCCAACCAGGCACCCCCACTATAGCATTATTTTCAATAATGTTGGTTTTGTCTATGTATCCAAATATATTTCTTTATCGCCCCTCTAGGTTGTTTACAGATGGCTGCCATTATAAGCAATGCTGTTATGAACATATTCTAGCTGAATTTCTGTGCATCTCTTTAATTGTTTGATAGGGTAACTTTTCTGAATTACTGGGGCAAAAGTCATATACATTTTCAGGCTTATTATGCATATTACCAAATTGCACTCTAAAACATTGTTTCAATTATGTTTCTACTAGCAATGGATAAGAGCAAAAGAGTGTTTAGGAGCTGGTAAGTCTACAAGTATGGTTATAGAGAATTGACTATATTATTAAATGTGTGCTTAATCTTCATAGCTAATGGAAAAAGAGGCACCCACTATGTTATTTTAATCCTCCATCCTATATTTAATGCTTTGTGCTAAAGTTATAAATATGAGAGCTTCACAGTAGATTTCTTAGAAGAAATCTAAGACAGATTCACATACTCTGCTAAATGGGTTCATTAATATCATGGATGCTGGGATAGATTCCATGGATGACCCATTGGATATTTGGAATGAATTCCTCCCTCATCAAAATATATTGAGCTCTGCTATTGACTGTCATTCGTGCCTTGATATATGGCTGTGGCTAAATATCTGTGCACAGCATCTAATGATCATCTGAATGTTAGGAAATTTCTCATTCTTCTAAAGAGAAAACTGAGAAAAAAATTAGCAAAATTCACTATGTAACTTAGAGGGACATAAATGAAATAAAGTATCTACTTATAATATGTGATCTCCTAATTTAGACATAAATAGTACTTCAAAGCGCATATCATGTAAAATAATTTTAGAAGTATTGCTCTTTTCCCACCCTTAAATTTCATGAAGCAGTTTTAGCCCAACTCCCCCTTCCGTGCATTCTTGACATCAGTATGGTGGGTGCCATCTTTTCAGGAAGCTGGCGTGTTTCCAGCACCTGTCATCTGGAACCCCATCTAAGCTGCTTGGGGTGCAAGACTTGGGAAACTGTCATCACTGGAAATCTTTTCCTTAGCTATAAAAACCCACTTGCTACTCACAATCTCCAATAACCACTTATTCTATTACTTTTTTTTTTTTTTTTTTTTTTGGTGATCTTTAAAATACTTGTTTTCAACGATATCCAACAGTTTGAACTGTTAGGTCATGTCTCTCAAAATAATTACTAAGTCCATATTAAATTCCTTTGCTTCAGTTTTTTCCAGTCCCATCGAGTGAATGACTGCTTCCACAATCCAAAAACTGTTACCATTAGGCGCTGTTTCAGGTTAATGCAACTTCACTAAACAGTACTTTGTTCAAAACAAAGTAATTGAGAAAGTGCCCAGTATTATGAGAAACGTTAGAAGGACTTTAGTATAAAATGCCTCTTTTCCTGAGGGATAATTTTGGGGAAGAAAAAATCTCACTTTACATTCGTCCATATATTATAGTTTAAACAAGAGAGGGATTCATACAAATCTCTTTTGTGGTCTTATGCAAAGTGACTGTTGAATATGAAAGGTTTTGTCTACCTATAAAAATATCTAAAGAAATGGGTGAACTGCTTTATTTTTCATTTAAGTAAATTGAATAAAAACATTCTTAAATATCAAAAGGATACCGTAGGGTTGTAACGCATGTATCTTGCATGGAAACACTAAAGTACAGGTTATAAAGGCTGCTGCCTTGAAAACACTCATATTGGAATCTACAGCTTCTACCCGATTAAACCTCCTCCCAACCCCAAACCGCATCTATTTTAAGTTTAATACAAAACAAACAAACAAACAAAACAGCAGGAAATATTTAGAATAAGTATTCTCTTGAGGATCTATAGCCAACATTTTTGGAACTCAAAATGAAAAATTTAGAGAACAGAGTGGCTAGATTTCCCTATAGTCTTACTCTCTCTTTAAGATATATTATGTTATATTGTTTCCATTCTTTTCATCTAAGTACTTCCCAGAGAATCAGACTAAAAGAACATATTACAGATTAGGTGGCAGCTATTGGATTGATATTGTTGAAGATAGCATATGGTGTATTCTTCACTTTCAAACTGTTTTGAGTCTTTGTTCTTGCCCACAGCATATACAGTATATATGAGAACTATCCAAAACTTCCCAATGGCACATGTATCTAATATGCATCATTTTAAAAAGCGATCAACAATTCGCCATTGCATTCTTTATTATTTGAAGTAAATCAAATCAAGAGATACAGAGCTTAATATAAGTTGTTATAGAACTCAAATTCTATAAACTCTCATAATTCCTTAAGATTATAAATGCTGTTTTAAAATGTTAATCAGAAGATGCATTTGTTTTAGTTCTTGATACTGAAAATATTGACTGAATTGTGAATTAACACATTTAGGGTTGCAGATGTCATTTTTCATGAGATTTCCTGAATGATGTAATTTTCATATTTCATATAGCAGTTTGATCAATTTACAGATTTATTTTACATAATTAGTTGGTAAATGAGAAATTCAATTGCTGATATATAACTATTTCTCTATAATATAAAAAAATAAGTTAAAATTCTGAATTATAAATAAAAAAACAAATATTTTGAAGACATCTGGTCCACATCTGTCTGAAATAAGATAATTTAAAACAGTGCAATTAACTGCAAAAATACTGAAATATTCACACCTTACAATGTAAAAAATAACTCATTTCATTTTAATGTGATTTCTTGAACTGATGAATTTTTTTTTATTTTAGTGTCCTTTAGCCTCTCATTCTGTCATTATAAAGAAGACTGACAAGCTAAACAAACAAAAATAATCCATGTTTTTCAAAGCCTCTACTAAATGAAAGAATTATCTTTATTACTATTCTTTCATGAGTTGACTAACCTCCACTCCTGAGTTAATACTCAGCGGACTTAGATTCAGGCCTACCCCCTTTTGATGTATTTATAATTCTCCATTCAATTATTTAAAATGAGAGATTAGTGAGAGAGTCTGTAATCTTGCTCCCTAAATTGTGCATTCCTTGTGGGCACAAAGGGGTTCAGTAAATGTGAGAGGAAGGTATTCAGACCCATGAAAATGAAAAACATCTTTGGTACATTCTCATGATCAGTAGAGAATCGTCCTTTGAAGACTGGTCTTTTCTTTTGTTAAAAACCCGTGTTAAGTGGAAAATTAACCATTTTAGGAGAAAGGAAAATACACTAGACTTTCTATAGTCTAACCAAAAAAATGTGAAAAACAAGATAGATTTCTCCTTTAATAAAAGGCTGCAGAGCCTTAAGATTTCAATAGAACTGGGTTTTGATTCATGAGAGAGAAGTTACATTCATGAAATCACTCAATGCTGATGCTACAATTTAAGGTTATAGGGGGAAATCTCTGCTTGGATGCCAGAGGCTCCCTTAACTAGCAATAGACCACAAAAGGAATTGATACTGTGAAAAGTGAAAACATCGTTTCTAACACATACCCTAAGGTTTCACAAGTATTTTGTGTGTTTATTTCCAGGGAGCATGATAAAGATCCAGAGAGTTTTTTTAAGGTATTAATGCACCTTAAGGATTTAGGACTCAATTTCCATGTGTCTGTCCTTGGAGAAACCTTCACAGATGTCCCAGGTATCTCTTTTGAATTTTCTAATGTGTAATTTTATAGATGACATAAGCTGTACAACTTAAGTATTAATTTCCATGTTTCCCTTTGTTAGAATAATCAAGATGAGCACTGTTAACCAAAAGATTATACGATGGCATTAAAGTGTGATTCAATTAAAAAAATACTTAAGTAAGCATTCTTTGATTTAAGTTGAGAACGTGAAGTCATCTCTTTTATCAAATATAGTTTATACAATGTAACTTGATGTAAATAAAATATATTGCTTTAGGCATCTTAACACTTAAGGAAAGTGGGAATTTGTAATTGAATATACAACCTCTCACCCCTGGGGTCACTGGTTTGAATCCTACTTGCATTGGTAATGGCTGAAATACATTACCATCTGTTAGGTGGACTGTGTAAAGCATTTTGGCATCAGACTTGTAATGTGGACTAGCCCACAGTCTACATGTAGTTGTCATTGGCCCATGCCTTTTTTATTGCATTGCGGAAACACAAAACTCTGAAGCTGATGGCAGCAGCTCTTCTCATTCTTAATGCCACATGGACCCTCGTCAGAGCCATTTCCTTCGCCCTCATTCTCAGTGGACATGTTTGGGTCAGTAAGATGGGCATCCTGGCCCCTTTCATAAGCACTTAAGTGTTCATATTATTTTAATTGAGGAATAGTTGACATACAATGTTACATTAGTTATAATATTATATTAGTACAATAGTGATTTGACATTTGTATACATTGTGGAAACAGTTACTACTATAAATCTAGTCACCATCTGTCACCTTCCAAAGTTAATACAATATCATTGACTGTATCCCCCATGTTGTACATTACATCCCCATGACTTGTAACTTGTAACTGAAAGTTTGTACCTCTTAATCCCCTTCATCCGTATCACCCCCAACCCCCTCCTCTCTGGCAACTGCCAAACTATTCTCTGTATCTATGAGTCTGGGGTTTTGTGTTTTGTTTGTTTTGTTTTGTTAGATTCTACATGTAAGTGAAATCATACAGTATGTGTCTTTATCTGATTTACTTTGCTTAGCATAATGCCTTCAAAGTCTACCATGTTGTTGCAGATGTCAAGATTTCATTTTTTATGGCTGAGTAGTATTCCCGTGTGTGTGTGTGTGCGTGTGTGTGCGTGCACCAAGTCTTCTTTATCTTCTTTATCTCTGTTATTGGACATTTAGGTTATTTTCATATCTTGGTTATTGTACATAATGCTACAGTGAACATAGGGGCACATATATCTTTCCAAATTAGTATTTTTGTTTTCTTTGGATAAATACCCAAAAGTGGAATTGCTGGATTATGTATTGGTCCTATTTTTAAATTTTTGAGGAACTTCCATACTGTTTTCCATAGCAGCTGCACTAACTTACATTCCCACCAGCAGTACATGAATGTTTCCTTTGCTGCACATCCTCACCAATATTTGTTATTTCTTGTCTTTCTGATAATAGCCATTCTGGCAGGTATAGCGTGATATTTCATTGTGCTTTTGATTTGCATTACCCTGATACTTAGTGATGTTGAGCATCTTTTTCATGTGCCTATTAGTCATCTGTATGTCTTCTTTGGAAAAGTGTCCATTCAGATCCTCTGCCATTTTTTAATTAGATCGTTTGGGGTTTTTTGTCAGTAAACTGTACAAGTTCTTTATATATTTTCAGTATTAACCCCTTATTGGATATATGACTTACAAATATCTTCTCACATTTCACTGGTTGCCTTTTCATTTTGTCGATGGCTTCCTTAGCTGTGCAGAAGCTTTTTAGTTTGTTGTAGTCCCATATGCTTATTTTTGCTTTTGTCTCCCTTGCCTCTTGAGTCAGAGCCAAAAAAAAAAAAAAAAAAGTGCTAAGGTTGACATCAAGGAGCTTACTGCCCATCTTTTCATCTAGGAGTTTTATAGCTTCAGGTCTCACATTTGAATCTTTAATGCATATTGAGTTAATTAGTATGTATGGTGTTATAAGATGGTGCTCCAGTTTTATTCTTGTGTAGGTAGCTGTCCAGTTTTCCCAACACCATTGTTGAAGAGTCTATTTTTTCTCCATTGCATATTCTTGCCTCCTTTGTTGTAAATTAATTGACGGTATGTGTGTGGGTTTATTTCTGGACTCTGTATTCTGTTCTGTTGATCTATGTGTCTATTTTAATGCTGATACTGTACTGTTTTTGATTACTATAGCTTTGTAGTGTAGTTTGAAATCGGGGAGTGTGTTACCTCTAGCTTTGTTCTTCTTTCTCAAGATTATTTTGGATATCATGTTCTTTTGTGGTTCCATACACATTTTAGAATTATTTGCTCTAGTTCTGTGAAAAATGTCATTGGAATTTTGATAGGAATTGAATTGAATCTGTAGATTGCTTTGAGTAGTATGGACATTTTAACAATGTTAATTCTTCCGATCCATAAGCAAAGAATATCGTTCCATTTATTTGTGTCTTCTTCAATTTCTTCACCAATGTCTTGTAGTTTTTAGTTTATAGGTCTTTCACCTTCTTGGTTAAATTTATTCCTATGTATTTTATTCTTTTTGATGTGATTGTAAATGGAATTATTTTCTTGAATTCTAATAGTTTGTTATCAGTGTATAAAAATGAAATAGATTTTTGTACATCAGTTTTCTATCCTGCATCTTTACTGAATTCATTTATTAGTTCTAACAATTTTTGGTGGAGTCTTTAGAGTTTTCTATATACGGTATCATGTCATTTGCAAATAGGGACAATTTTACTTCTTCCTGTCTGATTTGTATGCCGTTTATTTCTTTTTCTTACCTAATTGCTATGGCTAGGACTTCTATTACTGTGTTGAATAAAAGTGACTAGCATGGTCATCCTTGTCTTGATTCTGATCTTAGGCAAATTCTTTTTTAAAAGAAATCTTATTTTTAAGCAATTTCCACACTCAACGTGGGTCTCAAACTCACAACCCTGAGATCAAGAGTCACATGTTCTATTGACTGAGCCAGTCAGGTGCCCTTGATTCTTTTTTTTTTTTTAATGTTTTTTTATTATATTATGTTAGTCACCATACAGTACATCCCTGGTTTCTGATGTAAAGTTTGATGATTCATTAGTTACGTATAACACCCAGTGCACCTTGATTCTGATCTTAGAGGAAAAGCTTTCCAATTTTTTTAGATTTTCACTGTTGAGTGTGATGTTAGATGTGGGTTTATCATATATGGCTTCTTTATGTTGAGGTACATTTCCTCTATACCCACTTTGTTAAGAGTTTCCATAAATGAATATTGAATTTTATCAGATGCTTTTTCTACATTTATTAAGGTGATCATATGATTTTTATTTTTCATTCTGTAAATGTGGTATATTACGTTGAGTGGTTTGCAGATCCCACTTGGTCATGATATATGATCCATTTAATCTCTTGTTGAATTTGGTTTGCTAATATTTTGTTGAGGATTTTTGCATCTATGTTCATCAGGAATATTGGCCTATAATTTGCACGTGTGTGTTTGGGGGGGGTGTTCTTCTTTGCTTTTGGCATCAGAGTAATGCTAATCTCACAAAATGAGTTTGGAAGCTTTGGTAGGAAGTGTGGTAGAATAGGACCAAAGTATGGAGGTTCTTGATAACCAAAGTCGATCAGATAAAAGTAAGAAATAAGGAACCTAGATCGTGAACAGGAAAGAAATGTGATAAAACTTGTATTTTAGGAAGCTTTATCTTTCAGTGGTATGTAGGCAGATTCACAGTAAGACACTACAGTGGTAATCCAAATGTGATTCTTGAAGTGGTAGCTGAGAGATTAGTGAGAGGGATGTATGACAGAGATAGTCTCAAGGAAAGCACAGAAAGGAATTTGAAGATGGATAGCTGAAGATGGATAGATGGATAGAAAAAAGGAAGAAAAGTTCTGCTCATTTGCAAAGCTGGTGAGTCTTGTTTGTGACAGCACTAAGGTGTTTGTGGATGGACTGAGAAGTACGGCTGGAGGAAGTCCCTTAGCAGAAGGCTTCTCAGCCAGTTTTACTACTGGGTAATTTTAAGCCACCGCTACAGAAAAGACTAGGATTTTACACAGGGCCATGTTCTTGGGATCACAGTCTCCCTTCCCACACATTAACATTGAGCTATTTAGATTAGTATGGAGGGTTAAAAGTGAAGTGTGAAGCCTCAGGGGCCCAGATACTGAGTGCTCAGTAGTTATAGGTCTAATCTCATTATTCAACTTTGGCTTGACTGTATCATATACTTACTGAGCACTGTAGGAGGGGAATTCCACCGTGAGCAAGACTCAGCCTCCACCTTCAGGGAGCTCTGCCTTGGGAAGATGCTTACATACAATTAACAGGCAACTAAGAAGCTGTGAAATAATTAGGGAATGTTGTGGAAGCCCACAGGAAGGGGTATCATATTATCTATGATGTTTCCAGTCTCAACTGGGGCTCCTTCTGCCTCTGGTCCATTTCTGTCATTCCAAATGTGAGTCAGCTTTCTTCATGGCTACAGCAATTCACCTTGCACATAAGAAGAGTCCCAGTTGTTGTATAGACCAACGAATCGGGTAGCTTTCCAGGTTATGTTCCTAGAGGGCCACCTTGCCAATCTTTAAAGTTTTCCTAACAGGCCATTCTGTGTATTTTCAGCCATTCTTATCATTGTTTTGGTCTAACAAACACTTACATAGCACTCACTGTATTCCAGGCATGGTTCTAATCGATTTACAAATATTAATTCTAACATCTCATAACAGTCTCGTTCACTATTATTATCTCCATTTTTCTCAGGTGGTAAAACTGAGGCGAAGAGAGATTAAGTAAGGTCACATAGCTAGCTAGGTAGTATTTTTTTACTACTGTGGTAGTGGCTTTCTGTGTTCTTGTTTTCCAGACCTTTTCTCTAAGTTTAAGCATTTTTTTTCCCCTCAGCTTACCATCCAACACTTCACAAAAGGATTACCTAACAAGCATACATTTCTTCACCTGTTGTCTCTTCTGGATGCTACAGTAACATATCTAAAACCCATACCATAACCCAATTTACATACTCTGTAATATCAGCCAGAGTACTTACTCGCAATGCTATTAACATTGTAAGAAGTGGTTTTCTTATAAATAATTGCAATAATAATTATTATTATGCTATTAATTGCTACTATTTATTGACACTTTGCTTCTTACTTGGTCCTTTGCCACATTATTTACAATAATGCTCATGATAAACCCAATGGAGTAGGTATTATTATTCCACTTAACAGGTAGAAAGACTGAGACTCTGAAGGCTTAAGTCATTTTGATTGCACTGCCTGTGAGTTAAACTTTTCTCTTTCACATAGAAGACTTGATGTATTGGAAAACCAAAAAAGGCTTAATATATAACCACAGGACCACTCATTAGTCTTTTTTTTTTTTTGCTTTTTAATCAAGATATGACTTTTATATAACATTGCATAAGTTTAAGGTGTCCAACATGTTAATTTGATGCACTTATGTTTTGTAATATGATTACCACTGTAGCTTTAGCTAACACCTCTCTCACATCACATAATTATCTTTTCTTTTTTGTGAAGAACACATTTAAAATCTAGTCTCTTAGCAATTTTGAAGTATATAATATAGTATTGTTGGCTATTATCAATGTGTTATGCTTTAGATATCCAGAATTTATTCTCTTTTAGTTGCAAGTTTGTGCATTAATTTCTTTGTCTCCAACTTCCTTCTCCTTCCCTCTTCGCAGATTTCTTAGGGAAATCTAGCACATCTGAGTGATGGTGTTAATGCCAGTGAGTTTTACTGCCCTTTCGATGAAACAATCTCCATTAAATTTCTTTTGAAAATGTTAAAAATTTTAGTAGAACAACTTGTAGAGTCTCCATACTATTGATTATTTTCAAGTATGTTTATTATTTTCAAATTATATTGTCGTAAGGTTTTTATAATCCTTTTTCTGAAAAGTGTGGTAGATTATGGTTCTACTCTATAGACACATTATTTCTAGCTCTTTTGTGTCATCTTTTCATTTTACAAAAGAGTAGAAAGCTCTAGCACAATGATTATTCCAGGTTCCCAGAGCTGGGCAGCGTGGGTGAGATAGGCAGGAGATAATGGCAAGGTTAGGAGTCAGCCGGGGAGTCTGTCTCCTCATCCCTATATGCTTCTGTGCATATTC
Source organism: Ursus arctos (assembly GCF_023065955.2). NCBI lineage: Eukaryota > Metazoa > Chordata > Mammalia > Carnivora > Ursidae > Ursus > Ursus arctos. The sequence goes on along the minus strand of NW_026622763.1, from coordinate 27,279,319 downwards.
AGTAAATGTTTTTTAAATATCTTCTTTGTGCCAAGCACTATGCGAGACATTTAGAATGAAACAGCGAATAAAGCAGACATGTGTTGGGATGTTTGCAATTTGTCGTCCCATAGCAGAGCTCGATTCATCACTTATTAGAACATTCCTTAGAAACATCAGAACTTGCCATTTCTTGAACACTTAGCATGTGCCAGGTACTGTTCTAAGCTCTTGGGGCATTTCCTCACTTACTCTTCACTATTGTGATTACCATTTTACTGCTGAGAAAAGTAAGGCGTGAGGAGGTTAAGTCACTTGCCTGATATCACCCATCCATCCAATTATGAAACCACATTTCAAACTTTGTCAGTCCAAAGCATTGAGTATTCTACATGGAAGCCCACATGATCATCCTTGTTTTAAAGATACCCAAATAATAGTTGGATATATTTAGTGTTCGATACATATTATTTGAATGAATGAAAGAATGAGTTTGGCATAGAGAACAATACAATTTACATATCATATCAGGTATGTAGAAATCTACATTGAAACTCTTTTCAAGTATTAGTGAGTTAGTGACTGAAAATAGAGAACCCTAGGACTTAAGGAAGTCTAAGTGATTTTATATTATATTTTCTATTTTATATAGGAGACTTTGATTTAACATAAATCTGTTTTTCAGTTTTTTTCTCATCTTTCACCTCCTATATCAGTCAAAATAAGCTGAGTTCTGCTAAACTAACAGACAACCTTAAAATCTCAGTGGCTTGAAACATAAGATTTTCTTCTTACTCATGCTACATTTATTACAGGTGGGCAGTAGTGTTCTACTCATTTTGGTCATTCAGGGACCCAGCCTTGCAGAGACACCCAAGCAACCACCATCTCAAACATTACCAGTTAACCGTGCCAGATGGAAGAGAAAACTAGGAGATCCTGCCATTAACAATATACTGCTCTATCCTAAAAGTGACATAAGGTTCCACTCAACGCATTGGCCAGAACTTGTTGCAAAGCACTGAACAACTATAAGGGCGGGGGGCGGGAGGAGCAGGAAATACAGTCCTGAGTTGGGCCCAGAATGGGGAAAGAACAGAAATATTTGGTGAATAGCACTATTGACCACCGTAGCTCCTTAATATGCATCATGATCTGTGGCTCATCAGAGAGAAAACCAAGCCTGTCCAAGATGTCTGCCTTAATCTGAGGGAGCCTATCCCCATTGAGTAAAGAAATCTTAACAAATTTAAGAGTACTCCCCACAGCCTTCTCCATGGAGACAACCTAGCTGGTGTCTGAAGATATATCTAGCAACCTTGTATCACAAGGCAGAGTAATATGAAGTCAAATTGGCCTCTGTGGGAATGATGTGAATTATCACTTACAGGTGACCTGACATTTTGGAAAAGTTATAGTGACAGTCATGAGTAGTTTTACCCTCTACCCCCAAGGGACGTATGACAATGTCCAGAGACCTCCTAGTTGCTACAGCTGCGGGGGCTGGAGGGGCAGGGTGCTACTCACAGGTAGTATATAGAGGTCAGAGTTGCTGCTAACCATCTTACGATGCACAGGACAGCCCCCCACAACAAAGAATTATCCAACCTAAAATGTCAATAATGCCAACACTGAGAAACTCTGATATATAGGAATTGAAGTCAGAAGATCAGGTTTGGACTGAGTCCTGTAGCTTCCTCTGTTAACCTCAGTTAATCCATCTGTACAGTACAAAGGGGGAGATGGGAATGAGAAATACAACAATAAAAACACCTGCCCTACCCACTTCAGTGAGTTAGAATGAAGATTTCAGCACAATTAATTTGGGAGAAAGTGTTTTCTTAACTACCAGGCAGATTTTGTTATATGATTCACGTACTTCCCTTCAGAGTTTGTATGTAGAGTGAGTCTTTAATACATTTTGGATCCAAAGAAGACATTAATGATGCTGAACCTTAAAAGTTTATTTCTGACATTATTTTAATTATTTTTAATTTGGAAAATTGAAAGATCATTCTGGTACATAAAGCATCCATCAGACTCCATGTTGCAAATGAACCAAAAAACCCAGCAGCTCCTCAATGCAAATATTTTAGTTTTGACCAGTTCTCATGAAAGGGTCACATTGTTAGCCCTTGATGGTTTAAAAAAAAAAAAAAACGCAAATGCTTAAGATATCAAGTCAGTGGAATGTGTTTGTATACTTCATAATTTCCCACAAATGATAATTCTAAACAAAAAAATTTTTTTTCTGTGAACAGCCAAAGCCTCACAGCAGGGCTCTTCTTTCCCGACCGCAGACACGGTGTGAGAAGGAGTTTTAGCTTTAGACATTGGGGAACCAGAAAGGTTTCAAGGAAAGTAAAAACCTGAACTACAGTTTTGGCAGATAGAAATCCTTCTGGTTCACCTTTAATTAGAGGTTAAGAACAGTATGTGAGAAACTTCTGGTTAGTATCTGGCATGACAATGGTTATTACTGTGATCTTGGCATATTTCTGCTCCTTAGTTCTGGAGTCAAATGTTGGATGATTATATAACATTTCCCTCCGCTCCCATCTCTCTTTTCACTCCCAGCTACAGTTTCATTTTCAGAAGAGCAGCTACACTATGGGGGGTGGGGGGAAGAATGCAATAGAAAGTTTCTAGGAAAGCAAATAGCTTATACCACATTAATATAAAGGTGGAAAATTTTTCTACAAGGGGAGCCCAGCAGAAGGAAAGCTTATAAATATATGGATCAATGTTGAATTAAAAGATTATTACATATGACATGAAAGAAGTGTGCCAGTAAAACTGAATAAACTCATTCTCTCTAGATCATACCGTTCCTCAAACCTTTCCTTCTCCTTTTGTTTCTTGTAATGTTATTACTACCTACTTTTTCCCCTAACATAGAAGTATTTACCGAGCTCCTATCGTGGTCCGGCACCATACTGTGGACACCAAGAGTAGAAGATGTGGTTCCTGCCCTCTAGAACCTTATTGTCTGGGAAGCAAAAGTGTTTTTATAATTGTTTCATTATACCATGCCCTTGTTTATATTAGAACATTTTCAAATAACTTTAATATATTACTTGATAACCCTTACAGCAATGTAGTAGACACTCAAACGAATATTAGCATCCCAAATTTGTAGCTGAGGAAAATGATCCACGTTGGCCCCATTTAAGTAGCATGGATCTGAGGTAGATTCTCGGTGGACAGAACCACCTTCACATGTTTCTTATAAATAAGCATATAGTTAGTTTCCCAAGAACATGATTTAGAACAGAAATCTTCTGTCTCTTAGTCCTTTGCCGAAGAAAACAACAAAAAATAATGGGGAAGTAAGGAAGTTTCTATAAATGTGGACATATATGCTCCTGACAGGAAATAATAAATACTGTAATAAAAATGACAATATCTCTTAAGATAACTTATGAATTTAACAAGATTCCAATAAAGATGCCAAAATATTACTTTATATCTCTTCACATACTTCTAGCATACTAGCTAGAAGATACTATGTATCTAGCATACTTCTAAAATTCATATAAAATAAATAAATAAATGCGCAGAATATCGAAGGATTTTCTAGCAAAGGAGTAACAACGGGAAACATGCCCTACCGTCTTCAGAACTTATATGGAGTGATAACTTTTAAAAGAGTACTTTAACAGGGGCGCCTGGGTGGCTCAGTCGGCTAAACGTCTGCCTTCAGCTGAGGTCATGATTCTGGGGTCCTTGGATTGAGTCTTGCATCGGGCTTCCTGCTCAGTGGGGAGCCTGCTTCTCTCTCTCTTTCTGCCCCTCCCCTTGCTTGTACTCTCTCTGACAAAGAAAAATAAATAAAATCTTTAAAAAAATTTTTTTAAATAAATAAAAGAGTACAGATTCAAAGTAGAACAATAGACAAAATAGAGAATTCAGAAGTAAACTCAATTTGTATGTAAATTTAATATCCAGCAAACTTAGGATAACAAAAATTAATATACTTATTCCAGCTCTAAAGTGTAATATTATTAGTGAAAGCAAGAAAATAAGTAAAATAAATAGCTACAGTGCACAAAAAAAAAATTCACGAAAGAAATCAAGTATAGATTTTAAGTATACATTATAGATAAAGGTATACAGAAGCATCAACATAGTGTAAGCACAGTAACTTACTGAACTCCTACTCCGTGCCCAGCGCAAGGCTGGGGCTTGTACTCTGATAGTCCATTTGATATCACAACAGTCCTCTCGGTAGGTACAATTACTGTCCCCTATGTACGAGCGAAGACACAAAGGCCTAAGTTAAATAATTTGCCCAAAGTCACACAACTAATAATAAAGATAATGATACCCAAAGAAATCAACACTAAATCAAATTTTGGGGCAAAAAATCTAATTTTACCTGTTACAAAGTAAGTATAAGTACAGGGAATAGGACAGAGCAGTTACGTGGACCCAAGAATAAAAGTAAAGGCGTATCCTAACGAAGACTAGCCAGTTTATGGAGAATCATCTGCATGAATAATGATGGCAATGTAAAAAAAATTTTTTTTAGTCAAACCCTTTGTTTGGGTGATTTCACGTCAAAGAATGTATCCCATGGGAACCCATCCTATGCCTTTCTTCCAAATGTCTGTCAAGAAATTGTCCTCAAAAGTTGTAACTATGAAAACATGACTGAAGAAAAATGCTCTTTCATTTTCCTAAACAGGAGTCCTCAAAGTTTACGATATATGTGCACTCAGGGAAGACTTAAGGAAATGGATAAATTAATTAAATAACAAGTGGGAAAAGATCAAGACATTGATGAACCAATAGGAAACTAGAAACAGACCCTAATTTTAAAAGCCTGTACATGTGTGTATGACAGAAGGGTGATAGATAGGAGGTCTTAGAATATGACTTGTGCACCTTGTTTTGGTATTTTATCCTTTTGAATTCCTCTAGTCGGATATGGTCATGATTTGAACTGCAGTGTGGTCAAAATAATATGTGCCTCAATAATAATAGTCCCTTGACTATGGTAGAAGGCCTGCCTGTTTTTACAAATTCATGTTTCCTGCAATGTCTTATCAGCCCCAGAGCCTCTTGACAGACACAGCAGAATAGGGAGGGAATATCTGGATCCAGCTAGCGAGCTTTTCCAGCTATAGCTCTCCTGGCCTAAATTGTTACATTTGTAAAATGGAAACCATCAGAGCTACATGGTACAATGGAATGAATTCTATCCTGGAATTTAAAAGGCTCAAGGTCGGCTTACAGCTCTGCCACTGAGCAGCCACCTCTCTCCTAGCCTCTGCTTACTTATCCATAAAATAAAGTCACCCAAAAGAGGTGAGAACTAGAAGGGACCTTGGAGATTAGGGTATGTCAGCTTTTAAAATGAAGTGCATGTCCCACCCCCAAGAGAATTTCACATAGTGACACTTTCTGGAAAAAATCTCACATAGTGACACTTTCTTATTGTGAAAACAACAAGTATAAGAATTCTGCTTTATCTAGCTGTACTTTAGTTTTTATCATCCTGATATCTGTCTGCACTCCCAATCCCAACTCCCACCGTCAG
>NW_026622763.1:27123798-27268798 GCF_023065955.2 Ursus arctos | reverse complement strand
CAAAGCAAAAGACATACCATCAGTGAGATTGTAACAGTCCAGTACATTATGGCTACATTCCTTGCTAGTTAAGTCACTATGGTAAAATCCTTGGCAGGATTTTTTTCAATAGTTTATTCATGATGTTCATTATTATGAGTTGTAAAGAGTATGAGAATTTCATTTTTAAAATGTCTTATGGAATGTATCACTTTCTTAGATCTTGTAGACATGCTGTGGAAACCATAACATAAAATATGAGTTACTTACAATAACTAATTTTAATCCCATCTGCTAAGTATGACAACATTAGCATTTCCACTTAATTAAAAACACCCTTAAAGCAGCAATGTTTTAATCACTCCATTTTATTTACTCTCCTCCGGTGTCACTTATAATTGTAACTTTTTATTTTTTAATAATGAGGGATTTTTTTTCCTCCTTGCATCACACAAAAAAGTGCTGTCGATAATTAGCAGTCTTCTGTTATTAGTAGACTCAGGTGTCACAACTGTGTCTCATCCTCATTACAGTAAAAAATTTCACCTATCAGATTCATTATTGCTAGATAATGCGACTGAGAGCCTTTGCAGGCCCTCCAGAAAAGTAATTCAGCCAAGCAAAATTATCAGCTAATTATATTTAGAATCAAAAGCCCAACAACTATTTGCAGATAAATTGTATGAATTGAAGTGAATAGATCTGAATATTAAGATTCATAGATTTAGCAGATGATTTGTTAATTGGAATAAAAAGGTCATTTGCTAGTCATTTTAACAATAGATCAATTGGAACCCTATTTATTATTTAACTGGTAGTGCATAAGAATTGAAATGGTGAATAATTGTATTATTGTTGGGAGATGAACATTTTCTTCAAAATAACAAAATATGAGAAACTTATGGCAATGAATTTTAGAAATTTCTCTAAAAACATTCTGGCCTATTCAATATATTTTAAAACATAGTTCTGATCTAAATGATCTATATAATGAGGTTTAGTATTTAATAAGTCCAAATTATACCAGAAGTGGTGGCTGGTTTTTATTTTTTCTTGGTGAATTAGAAATATAACCACAAATAAGATAATTTGCAAATAAAAGTTGAAATCCAAAATTTGTAAATTTTTCCTTCCTCAATCAAATAATGCCATTCCTATCTCACTGTATTTTAATTAGCAGAGGTTTTTGGAAGTGGCATAGTACGTGCTCATATGATGACTCAAAATGTAACTTGGCCTGCAGTTTTCTTTCGGGGAACAGAACACTCTAATTCAAATCCGTTATTAAAAAGCAGATAACATGTGCACTTTCTGAAATGTCTGTGACTTCACTCTTTTGATTTTATGTAATTATAAGAGAATGTTCATATGTATTTACTTTTCGATTGGCACAGCATTTTAAAACTGAGTGTCTTCAGATAAAGTACGTATTTTCTCTTGGTTCATACAGAATATCACTGGTTTATGTGCTTAAAACTTTAGTGGATGTTTTATAATGCAGTCACAGTGCAGTTTATAGCTGTGCTGGAGATAAGAATTTCTATGCAATACCGTATGTATAGAGAGAAAAATATATATTAGATATTAGTTTGGGTTTTGAGGTTAATAATTGGTAACTAGATCCTGTGATTTCACTGTGTTATCTTGTATCTTCTATCAGTTCTCAAGCAAAACTTTGAACTCAGTATTTTTCCAAACTTTGTAGCTCAAAGTAAATACTTTTCATTTAAACTAATTTCAGTCAACATAATAAAATAGGGAAAACATCACCCACTTAAAAACAGCTTAAATTGCATGTGCTTTGTCACTATAAACAAACAAGGTAAACATTGACATAACTTCAAATTATTCTTGGGTTAAAAAAATCTGCAGTTCAAAATAAAATTCCGCCTTTGGTCAACATTTTGGATGCAATTCAAAGTTTCTCATAAAATAAACATATTTTAAAGAGTGCTTTGAATTTCACTGTGTAATTTCTAGCCAACAGAAATTACAGTGGTATCTTTAAGGTTTATTATATGTCAGATCAATAGCCATTATGCAGGGCTAACAACCTTCGAGATGCAATACCTTCCCTCTGCTTAACCCTTACTACTATGACATGAAAAAAAAAAGAAAACCACCTTCCCATAGGTGTCCCTAGGGGAAATCCTTTCACAAAGTGAAACTTTCTTGTTGATTTGTTTACTAATAAAAGTATTCTTTTCTGATAAAATGGGAAATGAGCTGAATTTTTGGCCAAGAAAGTGAAATGTTCATTAAGGTAATCTTCATGAGAATTTTTCAGTAAAAGGGAGAATAGTTTTACATTCTGCAAAATAACAAATTATTTTGAAGCATGAGTTTAAAATGAAAATGCCCCATCACAACAGACTGTAAATTTGTTTTCTGATGCTTTTAAAAGTGCCCCGATCATTTCTGTGACTAAATGTTAAAGTTAAGTATGTGCTATTGTATTTAAACATTTTTGAAAAATGAACATTCTGGGGCTTTGCAGCATTATTAAGAAAAGCTGTCCATACTTTACCATGTTGTTACATGTGTTTATCTGCTGATTATAAAATGTGTTAAACAGTATTTTAAAAACAACAAAAAAAATGCAGAGCTGCGCTTTGATTAATTCAGTGAACAAAACATATGCTGTTGGTTCTGTTCTATGAAATTCATATATGATCAATAAATCTTTTAAAAGAGCAACTTTGGCTTTAAGGCTTGTACTGCCGACCATGTTTCTCGTCCCAGTTAACTCAGGGCTCACACTGTTAACTTAGGCAAACAAAACCACTTTCTGGCTATGATAGTAATGTCTTTTTAATATACTTTTTTTATCCTCTTTCGAAAATTCCTTTAGGTTGGAAGCTGTGTATTGTGGTTGTTACCCACTCTGTCCCAAAGATTTGGTTTATCCCGAAATATTTCCAGGTAGCTGCTTTAATGTACTTTCATCTTTGTTGAGATTTAATACATGATTCATGCTAAATTAGAAAGTTTGAAAATAAACTTAGGCAGGAGCAATTGTTTATTTGGCAAGTCAACATGTTAGTGTTAAGGAAAATTTTATGTGTTTTAATACATTAGAGTAAGCTTATATTTACCATCTGTTCTTTTAAGATAACAAAAAAGCAAGTTTTCAAATAGCATTCTTCATTGTTAGCATACACATCCCATAACGATGGATTTTTATAAGCAGGTCAGTGTTGCTGCAATTGCTTACAGATTTTTTTTAATGATATACACAGAGAAAAATCAAGGACTGGAAGTCACACCAAATTATTTAAACAATTGACTAGTTAATAATATGCAACTGTTGTTACAGGGTACATACGGCTATAGTACCAGTTCTTTGAAAAAAATTCTCATCACTAAATATATCACATATGCATTGTGTTACATTAGAATAATGTATTTTAATCACCCAAAGGAGATGTCTAAACAGCACAACTACACAGTCTTATTTAGCATTAAACATCCTTGTGAGCTGAGGTAACCTTATAAAATCATGCTTAAATAATGTAAAACACGAGGCAGCACAGAGCAATATGCATTTTTAATTAGTAAAGTGACTAATATTGAGTGTGTGCTTTGAGGTTTTTGTTTCATTAAAAATGTATCTGTTTTTCCTGCAGCTGAATATCTGTATTCTACACCTGAACAGCTTTCAAAAAGGCTCCAGAATTTCTGCAAGAGACCAGATATTATAAGAAAACATCTTTATAAGGTAGATATTGAGGAGAGATTTACGGGGTATAAATGCCATATTGAAGTACAAAGAAAAATCTTTAAAAAAAAAACATTTAATTAACATACTAATGTTTAAAGGAAACATGCTAGGGAGGAATATTAGTTGTTACACTAACAAGGATTAATTAAACTGGATGCCAGTTGTATTAACCTAGGTCTTATGAAATACGTGCACTTAATGCAGGGTACATGCTTTTTTTTTAATTTATTGTTTTCTAAGATGACTGTCCTTTACATTTAGCCCCAAGAGGCTTATAAAAATGAACCTGGATTAATGTAACTCATTAGTTTAAAAGGAAGTAAAGGAAAGATTCCACAATTATACTAATGAGGATAAGCCTTTCTTCCCATCATAATGAAATCTTCAGGCCTCAAAAATTCAGGTGAATGACATTCGTGAAGTTTGGTGTTCATTTTTTAACTACTTTGAAGATGATTTTCAAGAACCAAATGCTTCCCTTGTCCAGTTTAGTAAAATGACCTAAAAATCCTCAGTTTGTTTAGAATGAGACTGCCAGTCTCCTCTCTGAATGGCAAAGGCAAAGGGAGAATATAGTTTTAAACAGGATCATCATGAAGTCCCCTCATTCATGATCTTTTTTTCCTCGTTTGAATCAAGACTTTTACATTGTTGAAATCACAACACAAAGAGGCCCTGCTTAAAGTCTAAGTAATTGAACTGGGATAAATCTGCTTTACGACTTTGGAAGGTGGCTCCAGGCCATGAGTAATATACCTTTTTATATTCTTTGAATGTAGCATCTTCATTTTACATAAATTCAGTATAGTTTACAATCTAGCAGTTTTATAATCCAGTATATTTTAATTTTCCTATGTTAATGTATAACCTTCCTACATGAAATACAGTTTGCTCCCTTTTTTTCTCTCCTTTCCCTTTTTCATGGCCTAAAATACATATTTACATAGTGATACATCAAAACAGGACTTTGTTTCTGCAGGAAACAGTTAAACTTCAAGAAAAAGGGAGAGAACCAAAAATGCAATTTAACACCCAATTTCAAGCTCATTATCTTTCATTGTCTATTAACTTGGCAATGGTTCAGAAGGTAGCTCATAATAGTTTAAAATGCTGACTGAACAGTTCCAGGCTCCAATATTACTCCTTGAGTCAATACGATTGTACCGTATACAGGGGAAGCTTCACAGACAAAACAGCTTTCCAGCGTTTCCATCCACATTTCCTAATGTTGGAAGTTCAGTAGTGGTCTGCTTTATATAAAATGTTACTCCAGTCGTTTTCCACGTGACAGGCTACCGCAATGTGCAAATTGTGGAAATCGAAGAAATAGAATCATAAGTATTTATGCAAATGGATTCCTTTTCTATATATGACACAGAGATCTTTTCAGTGAGCTCACCATCAAGTCACTAATTTTGTTCTTCCCTCCTGGTGAATTTTTGGTGTAGTTCTGTTTGTTTTTTCAGTTTCATTGAGATATCATTGTCATCGCGGTGTCAGTTTACAACCTCCCGCATAATGACTTGACATATATTGTGGAATGGTCACCCCTATCAGTTTAATTACCATCTGTCCTCTCATAGAGATACAAAAAAAAGAAGGAAAATGTTTTTTCCATGAAGTATTTATAATGATATTTCCACCATCAAAATGTATCAGTTTTTAAACATTGCTTCAGGTTAGGCCTCATTATCTCTGTTAGTCCTCATGGACAAATTTTTAACCATTTCAGAAGTTACTGCAACAAGTTGCCTTGAGTTACAAAAGAAAACAGACTTCTGGTTGAAATATTTTAATACAGCTACTCCATAATATGGCTGTGATTATTTCTTTTACAAACAACTTATGGAAAAACTCTGAAACAATGTCAGCTTAGTGGTAATGCCGTCACTTACATCAAATGGTTCCTCATACAGCTTAAAGATAACCTCTGCCTTAAATGTTATTTCCTGCTATTGCTTTTTACATATGGTTTTGGTCCGTACATCCTAAAGTGCTCCATCTCAAAAAGTTTTATAAATTCAAATTTTATGCATAAGCATTTATAAGAATTCATATGTATGATTCTTTTTTATGTATTTTCTACTGTGGATTTCTTTTTTATAAACCTGTTACACACATTTATATGTGTCCCCATGTGCAAATCCTGATGATATTTTATCTAAAGATTAGTCGTAAAATTAATAAATTAGTCCAAGAATTAGAAGTAATCAAGCTTTAGGATGCATTTGTCAGGAGAAACTGGTAAAAACCAAAGGAAGGACCACAGGTTTAGTTTGGTTATTGTAATAGGATTTAAAGCCGAAACAGAAAAAGAATGTCTCTAAAACTTTATAATTAAGATGTAACAAGCTATGATATTTTTCCACCTTATGTTTTATAAATACACATTTTCAGGTGACATTTGCCTTCAGTAAATACAAGAGAATTATTTCCCCCAAGGCAGTATTTTCCTTACTTTTCTTATGCAATGGAAGAGTCTTTTGTGTGTACTTAACGAGAATGTTGGGGTTTTTTTTAGACTTATTCCATTGGACAGTGCTGTTTTGCTTTTATAAAACATATGCTTCTAAGATCTAAAAGGATAGAATGTCACTGAATTCTTTAATTTGCTCCTTTTACATTTTTACACCTTACTCTCTTTTTTTGTCAAAAGTTTACATTTTAAAATCATCTCAACTGCTTTTCACATAGGGTTCACTTTAGGATAGGATTTTTCATATGGATTCACACTTAGAAATTTAATGACTAGAATAAGGCTACTAACACTTGGCTTTCTTCTCACATGAGACATTATACTTTCAATATGAGTGAGAGTTTGGGGGCTATAACTTGAAGCAGGATTTAAAACAGAATGCTAGTAACTGAAAAGCAGAAACAGAATTGGACACTTTTTTTTTTTCTTAAAGTGACTCTTTCTACTACAGAACACTGTTGCCCATGACTTCTCACCTGAAGTGGTTTCAGATTTGAAATGTTTAAATTCCTCACATGCATGCAAGTATGTTCTCCCTCCCTCTTTCCCTCTCTCTCTCTCTCTCAAATACACACATAGACACACACACACTTTTCTTAAGATCTTTCTTAAAGAAATCCAATGCATGCAGAAATTAAATGTTTCTTAATCTTTTTAAAAATCTAAAACCATTTTCTTGATTTAAAAAATCTAAACATTTCTTTAAAAAGTTTACATCTAAGTTTAGTCATTAACTGCAGCTTTGTCGTACTTTCAGGACACTTCCTTTTCCGAGTAGGTCAGACACATTGGCCACATATTTGTCACAGAGATTAAAAATAGGTTTCATTTCATCCACGACAGGGAGCTTTTTGTGACTCCCAAACCTAACCTGAACACAAGATTCTAGAAGTAACCATATAATAATTAGCTAAGGATTGACTTCTTACACTAACAATACTTTTCCCTTTTCAACCCAAATAAGTCTAATACCATGAAGTTGTATTTTTGCCTCATTTTTACTCTGTGAATTTACTTACTGAAAATTCCCAACAACTTTTTGAGATCAGTGCCTCATGTTTTCACAAACTTCTCATCATTATCTTTTAAAATGCTTCAGAGAAAAAATTATGGACATTACCTTGTTACCAGATTGAAAAGAGCCCAGGGCACAAATGGGGCACTTGTGTGAAGTAAATACCTCCCAGACGAACGGGATAGATCTTCATTCCCATCCTATTTCTCATTTCCTTTTATTTACAAATCGTGCGATATTTTGTGTGCAAAAGGAGATGCTTTCTCCCCTGTGCTTTTGAGAGTGACCTGTAGTTTCTTAAGATTTTTCGGCTGATAGCTGCTGCTTTTTATTCTGTTCTCTTCAAATTCTGCAACATTCTAGCAACCTCTATAACCTGCTCTTAATTGGAGGAGAGAAGAATTTTCAGATTTCTGCCTCAAAATGATTCCAAACAATGATCAAGCTTACAGTTCAGAGTCAGTGCCCAGAAAAGCCATTTGTGGTCGTCTTAATTATATTGGGCTCAATCTCCCCGAACCACAGCCAAGCCACTTTAAGTTTCCTTCAAGACACCGGTCACTCTATAGTCCCTTTTTAATTTGAGCTTATACTCTAGATGTCAATAAGGTGTTGCTCTCTTGTATTAACACTCCTCCAAAATCATTACTTTTTTCCTTAAAAATGAAAACTTAAAAACTGGTGACATTTTTAGAACTTCTAAAAATCTCTCAACTGCACCAGCACAATTTCAGGCAACTTCTCAATCTCTCCTCTCCCTCCTCCCTGGTCTTCTCCCTCTCTCTTTCTTCACTTCCTGCCTTGATTTTATTTGGCTTGGTTTTCCTTTGATTTGTCTAAGCAAAATAAGAGCAAAAAACCTTTAGCACCATAAACAGACTTCGGGTGATCAAGATCGGTTAGAGGTTTCGGCGTCTCGTCCTCCTCCGTTACTCATTTGCAGCCTGGCTCTAGGTGAATCTCTGTATGATTCATCTGTCAACTTGGAGGAATTTTTTTTCCCCTAAATTCTTAACAGCACCCCCCCCCAAGGTACTGCTATAATGAAATAATAAATATAAACCTGTTTGTAAACTCGAAGGGCTTTATACATTTCACGTAGTAGTAATGGCATTTCTCGTGTGCCTTAACCACTTAAAAGTGAAACTCACATCAGCAAATGCATGGGTTAAGAGTGTTGTGTATCTTGTGTTTATAAAAGTTAAAAGTTGGATGATAAACTTTGAATAGCCGTCATCCGTAACATAAAGCAGGAAATCTGTGTGCAGTGGAATGCACCCATTGGCGAAAAATCGGGAGCTTTCCCCTACGGTTGAAAAGACAGTTCCACTTCAAACCAATCAGAAACTGGGATTTCCTGAGTTGATGAAACTCGAGAACCATTTACTTGGTGGCTTTTTGAAATCTAATTGACGTAAGTTATGCAAATCTGCAATATGAATTTTGAGCATACTTTCGTCTTTCGGTTGTTAATGCTTCTTCCTCGCTTTCTCTTCTCTCCCTCCCCCTCACAGGGTGAAACGACTCCTTTTTCTTGGGCAGCCCTACATGGTAAATTCAGGTCTCTGCTTACAACAGAACCTAGGGAAGATTTGTGACAGATGGGGCTAAGTCACAAACTTGCAGCCTAAGGCAGAATCTGTAGAACTTTCCAGAGTGTGCCCATATTTACCTGATCAGAGAGAAAAGAAAGTCTGCAGAGGAAGCTGAGCCTGGCTGCTTGTCATAGCTGACACAGAGCCATCTGCCACAAACCTGTGGCGGCTTCAGATCTCCCATCCCTGCCACCACCCCAACTCAAATTAAATACAGATTCCTAGAGACGTTATGATGGTTACACATGTCCTCAGCATCACATGGAGGAGACTGTTCAAAAAAAATATGTGGCCTGTTGTATAACCGCACTCATGTATCCCATATGTGGTGCCACATTGAATTTCCGGTTGAATCCATTTTTATCCTTTGTACTGGATGACATGGTGCCTGAATTCTTTCTTTTTGCCGACACGATGGCAGCCAAACTGCAGCTTCAAAAGCTCGCGCTTGGCTGTGTTTCTACCTAGGTTGCCAGGTTATCATCGGAGCTTTCTTGTGTCCTCAAAGGGCCACGGGGTCTGAACGGAGGATCAGAATGCTACCAGACTAATTGGGCAGCCATCTCAGAATTGTTTGTGGGCAAAGGGCTGCTTTAGCACTTTTATTTTAACAAATTAATGACTCTCTGGCACAGGGGTTTTTAAGTGAAGGTATTAATAAGGGGTCTGGCAGGTATTCCCATGATTCACAGAGTTACATTTGCATTTAATTTATTTTAAAGTTGCGAGATAAACAGCTGTAATTTGGACAAACGTGGGAAACACACTAAGTGGGGCCATCTTGCCCGTAAAATGAACACTGAGATACTTGTTTTAATTTTGTTCCTGGGGTAAAAATAGGGAAATCAAAATACTTCTACTAAAACAGTAATTTTGATATAAATATTCCTCAAAAATATTTGCATCCAGCTACAAATATAATCTTTTCAAGATAAATCGCTTATGATTCCAATAGTCAAGCTGCTGTATTTGTTGACATAAAGATGTTTTGAACGGCTAGATTGTAAAATAAATTTTTAATAAAGTGCCTACTGCAGTTTTTAATTAGCATATCTCATTTATGTGTAAGAGTGTACATCTATCTGTATGTTTCTCACTGAACACTTTCCTTGTGTCAGAGACAACGAATACAATTGTTTCTTTTCCGGATGTACAAGGATCTGTTTTGCAAATGTTTGTAAGATATTATGACATTTCCAAGATTTTCTTTGCATTCTGGAAAGCAGGAGGTAAACATTTGTAGTCATTAAGGTAAAGTCTGTTGATAAACCATCTTCTGTTTACTGACAGGTAAACTGTAACTTTCCTAGCTTTTGAAAGGAATAACTTTTATACACTGCAGAGTGAGGAACAGCCAGGGAGCGGAGGGTACACAAGGGCTAAGCGTGGCCTTCTGGCTTCTAGAAGGATTGAGTGGTCTAGCAGGCACCCAAGACAGAGCAGGCGATGAGTCAGAAGTCCAGTAGGGCCCATTGGACAGGTAGCAAAGTCATCAGCAGGAACACGATCAAGCTCCAGGAGCCAGATCGAGCCCTCAGGATAGAGGCAGTCTTGCAGATCAAAGAAGGCCGGGAATTCAGAATCCATCAGGCCTGGGAATTGAAAAGCAGGAAGAGTAAGAAGCAGAAACAAGCAGCCCTATCTTTGCAGACAGTCCTCTCCCTAACCACTGTGAGATCCTTAACGCATGATGGGACATCACAGCGCTGGCTTCGAGTCCCATCAATTGTGGGGAAATCACTGAACAGATTACCTCCTCACCCATAAAACAAAGGGCACAGGGATTATTTCAGAAGACCCTTCCGGTCTGAGA
Source organism: Ursus arctos (assembly GCF_023065955.2). Classification (NCBI taxonomy): domain Eukaryota; kingdom Metazoa; phylum Chordata; class Mammalia; order Carnivora; family Ursidae; genus Ursus; species Ursus arctos. The sequence continues at coordinate 27,258,199 of NW_026622763.1, read as the reverse complement.
CTGGGGAACTCGGAATTTATCAGGTGTGCTCCTTCTGAGTGTAAAAGTTAAGGTATAAATATGCCTAAGAGGTCCGTAGACACTTTGGGCAGGGTTTTCATCTAAGGAGGTGAACGAGACCAGTAAATTTGCTTCAGTCAGAAGGATGCCATGTCACAGTGATGTCTTCTCAAAATAATTAAGTATAATCTCACAGCCAAGAAACAGTGTTTCGTTTACTGTGTTTTATTGTCCTGAAAATAACGGGCTCCCATTTTATCGTAGACATAGTTGAAAGTTACCTGTGTATGGAGGGTTTTTTTTCCCTATACCCATAAATGCAAATCAGCTTTTGTCTTTAGCTGTACCCAGTGTTCCTTCTAGAGTAAAAATTTACATTATAGTTGTCACTTCGTGAAACTATGCTGTCAGACTTGGTATTAGTGCATATAAACAATAAAAAGTTTTGTAACTGTGTAATTCTTAACATTTGAAAACTTGAAGCGTGCGTGCATCTGTGGGTCTGCGTGTGTTGTGTGCTTCTCAAATCCGTGATATGGTGGGATGGAGTGTTACTAAGTTAACCCATACTTCACTGAAGTCACAGGATAACTGCGAATACAAGTTGACTTTTTAATTCCTATTTCCCTTACTTTGAGTAAAGAGATCAAACACTCCCATTATTTCTTAATATAGTTGTTGAAAATTTCGATCTTTCTTTTTTGAAACATTCAGTTCTGTTCATTCTTTTCTTTTAAAATAAATCACTAAGCCAATTTCAAGTTTAAATATCTTTAAAAGTCTACTCAGGATCAAGACCTTGGTACGGTGTCCAGGATGCTTGCCATGAACTTACCTAATCCGTGTTTCTGGCTAGTTGTTTCTGTACTAAATAGCAGAGCACCTAGCTCTTAACCTATTCATTAATACCACGCTGATCAGGAATAGGTCAAAAGACCTCTCTCATAAGAGCTTGTGGTTTAATAAGCATCCTTCAGATATAGCGGGTTTACGCACCCTGCTCTGATTCTCCAATCTTCAGACATGCCACATAAAGATGGCAGCAGAATCAGTAAGTCGATGGAAACTCACAGCCATAGAGGGCTGCACAGATTCATTTCAACACCTTGAAATGCATCTGGAAGCAAAGATTTCATTTTATGTTGAAGGTGTTAATTATATTTGATATTTTTAAAAGTAAAATCTGTTTTTGAGAAAGCATCTGCTACCCAGAAATATTATGAGCCACAATAAAATTTTCAGTTAAGTCTCAAGATACTTTCTGTGGGTGATAGAATCAGTTTTCAAATGATAGTCCGTGCTGCTGTCTTTTAATGTTGACATAGTCCATGAGTTTTATTCTTCTATTGACTATTGACAAGTATCACCCTAAGTGCCTTTCTGTTTCAGTGGAAAATTGGGTGGCCTTTAATATCAGATTTTATATTTAACAATGAAGAGAGTATATTATAAACCACTGACATGTTTCATTTTAAAATTTGAACTGAGATTACGGGACACCTAATGCTTCTATAATACACCCTCCCTTCAGAGCTGTTCATTAAAATGTAACTGGGAAAGTTTAAAAACATTCAGACAATTCTGCATGCAGCTCAAAGCTATGTATATTGGCGATTAAAATATAAAACCACAACAACAACAAAAACCATGGGGATTTACACCAAATGTACAATAATTGTTAAGTCAGAGGAGTGATGGTACAAAGCACAGACATGTCACAGGGAAAGGCATATTCACTCGGTGGCTAGTGGCTTACTTCTGAAGTTGGGTCATAGTATCCAAAGGCTATTCGTACTCTTTGTGACTTTTTATGTGTCTTGAATGTTATTATTGGATATGACTTCTGATAGGAGCTATAAATCGGTTAGTTTTGCTACCATGCCTTCCTTAACATTTCTTAACTCTAAACTATTGATCCAATCAGAGAACCATTTCCCTTCAGACAGTGGAAGAAACTGCCCTAACTGCCAGTTTTGCACAAGAAGACTTTCCTCCCCTTACCAGGAGCCAAGGACTTAACCTTGATCCTGAAACAAATCATACTTTGAGAAAGTCTGACGTGATGGTTCATGGTCCCTTTTTCCTGGGGCTGCTGACCACCATTTCTTACTAATTCCTGTAACGTTACAAACCCAACATGGAAAACCGTAGTTCTGTAAACTCCCTTTTGAAAGATAGTGAGAGGACGATAAAGGAAGTTGCTACATGAGCCAGTCTTCATATCTTGGAAAACTCAGAGCTGTGTGGTAGAGCACAGAGTTACCTGAGCTCCTGACCACACTAGCCATCTCCCATACTGGTTCCTTTCCTGTTCCTTTTCCTCTTCAAGACAGGGTCAGCTGTGGCCTCTGTCCTTCATTGCAATCCATGAGAAGGAGCTCTCCCTCCCCTATCTTTAGAATTCCCTAGCTGCATAGGAGGTACATATGACTTCGGGGACAAGGATCCTCAGTCACTCTACAGCCTGTTTTCCTACAGTGGAATTTGGGGTCAGTGTCTTCCCATTATCATTACCTAAGTGATTCTGACTTTCTCTGTTGCAGCTCTATGGTTATGAGTTTCAACCTTAAGACAAATTCATAATTATTCTCATAAATTGATATAAGGAACTGATGATTCGTGGGAGATGATTTAAGATGCTTATGTTACTCTCCTATCAGTTATGCATTTAAATAGCAGACCTAAGGTGGTGTGCTGGAAGTGATTTCTGGAAATACTTGTGTGATACTTTTCTCAAGGAATGTGAAGTCCTTTATATTTGAAAATTTAGTATTTCCATCATCATTTCACAAATAAGAAAATCAAGGGATCATATAAGGGCATATTTAGGAGCCAGACCATGTTGTAGAAACAGAGACTTTTTGCATAAGCCTTCCCCTGTATGGGACGCTGTCATTGTCACCTATGTGTCTTTCAGTAAGCACCAGGGTCAGTGTGCATGGCTGTTGGACCCCTAGGCAAGTGAGTGCGGAGTAGCAGGGGGCTGCTTTGTGGCCCACATGGTTGGTCTTAAAAGAGGCGTGAGAGACCATGTAGTGAGGCTGACGTTTTCAGTGTCTTTATTATTACTATCATTCTGCCTGTGGGAAGGCATTCAGCCCCGACATCCATCATAGGCCTGCTACTCCCTGTGGTCTTTACACTCACGTGCATTTATACATTTAAGGTAACTTTCCTGGCCCTCCTGGTAAGCATTTGTTTTTGAAACCTGTGGGGAAACTGAGGCCCTAACGAGAAGCGGAGTTGCTGCGGGTCCTGTGGTGGTAGACCCAGGTCTAGAACAGTCTCGTGCAGAAGGCCATGGTCAATCCAATTGCTCAAGGCCACCATCCCTTAAAGGAGGGGAAGGGGCAAATCTCTCTCTCTCCATCTTCTTCCCCTCTTTCCTCCTCCTGCTTCTCTTACTAGCAGAATGAATATGGATTAATAAATTGCCAGTACCTTTCTTTAGATTTGTTTCATGTTACTCCTGGTCGCATTTGGATTCTAAGAGGCCACAGGGGAGGAATATACAAGAATTCATTCCTGGTACTAAAATTTCAAGCTCTATGGCACATGCGGTACTTCTGGACAGCTGAGCCTTCTCTGTTGCCTTTTGCGTCATACAATGATGAAGTTACTTACCCGCATAGACAGAAGGCTGGCCCTTCATCCAGAGGCAGCCCCCACGATCTCACCTGGTGCCAAGGGTCTAGGACAGAGGGAGCAGGTGGCATGGGCGGCAGAAGCACCTTTAATTGTGCAGCAAAGGGAGTGCTTCACTTTCATACCAAATAGATAACCCAGAAATTACATCCTGAAACGTATTTCCCCGGAAAGAAAAAGAAGGGGAGGGATAACTTAAAAAGAAGATACTTCTAATATGGTATTAGACTGTAATTCATAGGGAAATTTATGCCTGAGATATGAATTTCTGAAAATAGGGGTTTTTTTTAAAGGGAAACACTGACACATCCTTAATTATAGAGTAATAAATACCAATGGTATATTATCTTCTGATATTTCCTTACACAGATATCAAAGCATGCAGCTGTTTTTGAAAACTGATAATCAAGTACAATATAAGTATATTACATCTTGTACTTACAACACACCCTTCAACTAGGCAACCTCCTGGAGCACTTAACAGTGAGAACCAGGGCTGCTTGTAGTAGAAGCCTAACTGAACAAATTAGCCTTGAATTGTAACTTAAGAATCATAGTCAAACCGAAATGCCTGTCCTTGCCAGGAAAGGCATTCCAAAGGCAAAGAGCATGCCAAGTAAAAAGCCTTTACTTCAGGATTATGAAGGCAATTCTCAAAAGCCAGCATAACTTAATGATCAATCAGAAAAATATAGAGCAGTAACTACACAACTGAAGGATACATAAAAATTGTACAAAGCATTAATAGTGAATGGGGAGGTAGAATGGGATTTTAACAGAACGTATTAACGCTCTTAGAAAGCTCTATTTATTGCTTTCAATCCGGGCAGCAAAAGAAAGACAAACATGGTCAAAGAAAAGTACGTGGACAAATGTGGGGGGTAGGAAAGGAAATGAAGGTTAAACAAGGCCAATATGATTCAGAATGAAAGGGAGGGAGGGAAGTCTAAGGAGCCAGCTGCAATTACTAAATGTTACATTAAGAAGAGCTGAAATTGAGAGGGGGAGGTCTGGGTATTTTACTAAGTGGATTAATGTCCTCTTCTTTGGGTGTCTGAAGTTGCAGATTTTAATTTATTTGGTGCAGGGTTTTATTGTGAAATTCCTAATGGGGTGGAGGGATAAATAGGGACAATTATAAACAGTCAGAAAGTAGAAAGGGGGACCATAAAATACTTCTTTATAAATTTAACTAAAATAAATACAGGGTTTGAAGCTATGGACAAAGGTAAATAGTCTACAAAATATTTAGTTCATTATGATAGAACTCAAAGGAAAATGAGAGGTACATACAAAGAAAAAAAAAAAAGACAAAAACATCCACAGAGATGCGTCAAGCCAAGGATTTTGAGTGACTTAGGGGCTAGTTTATTGCTGCTCTCCTTTCTCCACCCATCTAAAAAAATAAATCATAGCTCTGGCATTTAGAAACCTAGTCATGAACATCATTTATTAATATAAACTTAATCCTGTGCTGTTCTTGGGTGGGTGGTAAAAACATGAACTAACAACAACTGGCCTAAAACAGGATGATTCTCTCAAATCCTGGGAAGCTGTAGGGAAAGAAACTCCTAATTTGCCCTTTCACCTTATTTATTTTACTGAACGATAAAGTCAAAAAGTGGGGAGGGTAGAGCCAAATCAGAGAAGGTCTAGAAGCTTGCAGGAGATTTTTAAAGTTTCCTAAATAGGTATCAGAAGAGGAGATGGGCTTGGAATCTAGTGTGATTTATATCAATGTATTAATCTGCTAATTTACTAACACTTCTGGGGAAGGTGGGAAATAAGGAAGGCTCTCTGCTTTCTACAATGGAAGAGACCGAGGCAGAAACTTAATTGTGTTCCTATCCCCCGTGTGTAACACTGCTGTCACGTGGCTGGCAACCAGTCCACAAAGGTTCTGGGTTCAAGCATTTGCCCAGCCAATAACGTTAGGAATTTCAGTTGGAAATATGGATCAGGAGGCATTTAAGAATTACTGATATGCAGCTACTGGTCCTGAATGCACATAGCGTGACTTGGGGTGTGGGCAAATCACTACACTGGAACCACATGAAAAGGCACTTTGAAAAAAAATTTTATAAAATGAGGTGGGGAAAATGATTGGTGAAAAATACAAATGAAAAATGGGGAACTATCATCTACAAAAAGGAAGATCCCTAAAATGACCAAACAAGGTGGTTGCCTTCCACCCTCTGCATCAATTCTCTCAGTAAATAGATTACTCTCAAAGAGGCGAAGTCTTCTCTTTCTAAAGCTGGCCTGGAAACAAGAGGGAGAAAACACTAGAGGACATTGCATGATGGCTCAGGGTGACCCTCAAAGGTCATCTAACTCTAGGGTTAAAAATGAGGGCACAGAACTAGAGGTTTGTAGTGGTCAGTTTGGAACACTTCTCCATCTACGGAGAATTCAGGATATTGTGGAGGCGAACCGCTGACTTAAATCCCAGGGACAGGGTGTTTTGTGATCATAGTTAAGAGGAAAGTCATCAAAGCACACACCTTTTTCCTTTTTCCTCTTGAGCTGCAGGGCTATGGTGGGGAACTTGTGCTCTCTGGTGCTTGCTGCTCTGTTCCCTGGCTTTCAATCGGCTTGGCTTTTCCCCTGGATTTCTAGTGCTGTGATAACAGGCCAGAAAAAAAAAAAAATGAAAATGAAAAAGGAATCTACAAAACCGAAAAACAAAATGTGTGTGTGTCTCTATGTGCGCGAGCGTCTGTGTGCGCGCGCGCGTGCACAATAGGATTTCACTGAAGATAATGAATTGCAACACTCTAAGCACCAAATTTTAAAACTTAAAAAGTATGAGTAATGGAGTTTTGAAGAAGCAAGATGTGCTCGAGCGGAGTATTTATAGTCCCTTTTTTTGTGAGAGGTTCCCCAGACCTCTGGGTGCATCAGCGAACTGTCCTCCTACTGGAGCGTGCAGCTGCGATTTGGCCCCAGGCACCACCTACCCAGAGTCACTACCTAATGCATTTTACATTTGCACAGATAATAAAGGGGGGGGGGAGCCGAGAAGGGGCCATTTTCCCCCTCAGCGTTCTGTGTTTCCTTTTGTCGCGGCCGTCAGCTGACACATGGAAAATGTGTACGGTTTTGCTCGCCTTTAATCTGTAATTAAGGATTCCTTGTCCGGGGCTTGCTACCTCTTTTCGCCTTCCCTCCCTGCCTCTCGGCTCTTCCGCTCTCGGTCGGGTCTGGCCCCGAGCCGCAGGCGGGGGGCTCGAGGTCGCCCGGCTGGGCCGCGGGGCCCTCCGTCGGGCCCTGCGCTCCCCTGCCCGAGACCACGCACCCCGGCCCCCCGCCCCGCCCGGTCCCGATCCCCCAGCGAGCCAGCGCCCGGCGTCGGGGCAGCTGTGCCAGGGCTGCCCGGAGCGGGGAAGGACCGCCCGCGGGGCCCCTGGAAGCCTCCGCGGGCGCTCAGCCGCCGCCCTCGCCGCTCGTCCTCTCCCCCGCGCCGCGGCGCCTTCGCGGCCGGCGAGCCCGAGCTCCGGTCCGCCGCGGCCCCCTTGGCGCTCTGCTCGGCCCCGTCCGGAGCTGGCGGAGGGAGCCCTGCACCTCCACTGGCGCGAGAGAAGGGAGAGCCGCGGAAGGACGGCGAGGCCAGAGTCGTAGCCGAGCGGCGGCGGAGCGCCCAGAGCCGAGAGCCGGAGGAGCCCCGAGGCCCAGGGGCTCGTCCGAGGCTGCGGGGCCGAGCGAGCCCCGGGGGCGGCCGCGCTCGCGCTCACACTCGCGCCCACACTCGCGGGGCTCGCTCGCCGCCCCGCCTGGCGCGCGCACTGGCACGCACCCACACTGGCACGCACCCCGCCACGCGCGCTTGACACTCACGCGCTGCCACGCACACGCGCCGCGTGGCCCACGGCTGCCCTTGCTCGCCTGCGCAGGGCCGGAATCTTCCCTGCCGGCCCCCGCCGCGCAGCCCTGGCGGGGCAGAACTCTCCCTAGTCGTCTAAGTATTGACTGAACCGGGTTCCCGGCGGCGGCCGGGCTGTCCTCGGTGAGACGGTAGCATGAGGATGCACTGAGAAAAACAAAAGTACAGATTTCTGTGCCCCCTCCGCTATAAAAAAAAAAAAAAAGATTACCTTAAGAAAGAAAGGGGGGGGGGAACCGAGGAAGGCGTGGGGGTGGGCGCAGAGACTCTCCAGGCAGAGTCGGGCTGTTAACTTAAAAAGTACTCTTCTCCGTCTCTCATTATCCAGGCGTCTGTTTAAATCCCACCCCAAGCCGCCAGCGCTCTGCTTTTCCCTTCATACCTGTGCTTTGGGTTACAAACTTCGTTTCTCCTCTCAACCACCAATTGGTTATTTAGGAGGAGAGGAGAAGAGGGGTTAAGAGATGTTTAGGCAGGAGAATATTCAGAAGCCCCGCGTTGATTTGTCACTCGTTTGGTCAAATTAGGTTTCTGAGAAACTTGGAACTTCCAACGCTTAACATCATGTTGAGGCTTCTAAAATGTTTAAAGAGCCTCCCTGCACTAGTATTCTTTTTTATCATTCGATATTTAGTTGAGTGTAGACATTTAGAATTATATGTGTAAGAGGAAAAAAATGCCCCTCGTCCTTGGCTCCCCAAGGCCGTTTGCGTTTCTTTCCGTCTAGGTTGTAGTTCACTTCCTCTCTCGTTCCCACCAGGAGAGATTGTAGACCAAATAGCAAGAAACCTTAATCTGGAGTGTTCTGACTTGGCATCTACCTCTCAAGATCCCACCCCCTCAGTTTGAACTATTATTCAAACTGTAGACTTGGAAATACGGGCTGGTTGGTTGGGCTGGTTGGTTGGTCGTTTAAAATGTGGGAAGAGCTGCGCAGGGGTAAACCGAGGGCCCGGGGGTTGGCCTACAGAAGTCAACCCTTGAAAGGCTGAACAAGAGCGCATGGGAAGTGCATGGAGAAGAGACTGTCTGTAAACAATGATAATCAGGGCTTTCGAAAATCATAAAACTGATTGAAATATCTGATTCATTATTTATTCATCACAGCACAACTTTGCAAATCCAAGAATAGTGTTTGAAAACCAAGCGCCTTCGATTTTGTACATCAACTCGGCAGATGGATCCCCTTTCAAAATGTAGCGAAAGGGTTAAAGCTATAATTTCAGAAAAGTATCTCAGGAAATGACATTAAGATCTGATACATTTCCCTTTCTTTCTGGCAATAATATCTCCCAAAGAAAAAAATATATACTTATTGATATGATGCTAATGTTTCTCATTATGAGGACGAGTGTCAGAATGATGCCTGTTTGTGCAAGTGTTTTTAAAACTGCGAGGACACTTTCACTACTATGAAAGCTGATGAGCCAATGAAGGAGAACTTCTTTTAACTCCATAATAGCAGGTTACATAGTAAATGAACTCGGATGGTCAAATAGCCAATTATGGTATAAATATCCGTTGTTTACGGAGAGGTGTTAAATGAGCCTTTGGAGTACAAAGGATTAGGCCCATCTAAGCTACCACTTGTTCTTCAACCTATTATGTCTTTCCTTAAAAAGGCCAGTGCCACTGTAGGTAATATGCACACAGAACATACTTCTCTATGTTGATTTTAGTTTGCTTTATTTCAATGCACACTGTTGTTTACTTTTTAAAATTTAAATAAATGTCAGCATTGTATAATTTCTATGTTAACAAAGCAGTGAGCAAAATCCCTTGTATGTTTATAAAATATTATTGTTTAATTCACATAGTTTAGAAATTCCAAATGTTGAGAATAGGAAGGAGGCCAAATACCATCTGTTTATAACTATGATGCATCGTAATATGTGTACTTTTAAAAGGAGTTTGGTCAATCATGCCACTATTTTATCTGCTCGGAATATGTTGAAGATTTAAAATGTAATTTACAGGATTACTTTTAGTGCGTTGCATCCAACTGTGAGTTGTAAAGGAATCCGTCTCTTCTGTTTTTCTCAAATTAATCATGTAACAGCCCCAATTAATGGGGGCTGTTAAACGGGTCGCTTTTTGCTTAGCTCCAGAATTCTTCTAACTTTGGCTCAGTCCACCTTCTTGATGCTGATAAAAACTCCAAGGACAAATGAAACAAAACACTCCTAGCTGTGTCTTTCTGCCAGGAGATAGTCACTTAGAATGGGAGGCAGGGTATGGTAGCTAATAATTAGCTAACATCAGCCCTGAGAAATTACCTGTGAAATACTCTTTGGTTCTGGGTTGAAAAACAACATTTGACACTCCCTGTTTTAAAATAGTACATTCTTGTCCCGGAGACTTCTGATTTAACTTACCTTGTATTTCAAATGCATCTAATTGCATACCATGGAACAAAGGGAGTACACTTACTTGCCATAGATGAGCAGGTTTGGAGGTTTTTGTTAAAGTTACAAACTCAGGTTATTTAGTGGGGCATTTTCCCTTCCTGTAGAAACTAGACAAACACAGCAACTGAGCCTTCAGTTCAGAGCAGACATTGCGTCGAAGGCCAGAGGTGGCGTTAAGGTCTTCCGCCATGGGCTCTCTTTTTCAGGAAGGAGGCACTAAAAACTCAGATGTCCTGATAAAGTTTGAAAATGTGATAAAAACATTTATTAGCCAATGATGTTTGCTGGATTGATTTTTTTTTTCTTTTTTTTGGCAAGGTAGAATCAGTAAAAAGCTGTCCCTCGAAATGCTTTTGTAGACAAACACATGCAGAAATCTGAACACACACTCCCAAAGCGCTGGGCACGTTCTGATGTTTTACTGCTCAGCTAAGCGTTCAACGGGTGCTCTAGAAAGTGGTTTCTCTGTTCATTTAACGGTAACTGTTTTCTCAAACATTTTAGTTTCAGCAGCTTCCTCTAAAATTCTATCAACCAAGAATATTTACTTACATATAATTAAGAACATTAAGAATACTTTATCGGAGGAAACCAACTCATCTATACATATATTTTTTTTTTCAGTCTCATTGTTACATTTTAAAAGTCTGTGTATTGTCTTTCTGGTCAGATTTTTTCCCCCCCAAATAATGAATCCCCTGGGTCTTTATGCTATAGAGATATACCCAGGCTTGTTTTCCTCTGAGTTAAAATAAGAAAATATCAGACTCTTTATTCTTAAGTAATTCCTCAGGTGTACAAGGTAGAAGAGATGGAACAAAAAAGAGAGAAATGTGGGGGATAAAGAGAAGGAAAATTGGAGAAAGTGTAGGGAAAGGAGGTAAGGGAGCAGACGCTGGAAGTGCGATAAAGCAGCTCATCGAACAAAACTCAACATTGCCTGAGCGCCATAAGCCATAGTCCTTAACAAGCATCATCATTTCCAAGTAAAACCTAGACTATTGCATTCAGATATTAACCAGCTCAGGGAAACTCTTAAGTGAAATTTGATTGAGACTTTGTGGGTCAGTTTTTCCGTTCCACCTTCTTAAGTGAAGCTTGTACTCGATACCCACATTTGCGCTGCGGGAGACAAGAGCCGTAGAGGCATTCTTTGCTTGTAAGGCATTTACAGTCTAGAAGTAAGCCATGGATACATAAAATAAATGAGACTATGCATAAGCATCGTTACATGCTACATACCGGACACGTGAAAATAAAGACCGTTTTAAATGGAGGAATTATTCAGGCATGCTTTCCTTCTGAGTACCTTGGCTAGCAGTGAATTTCTAAGCAAGTTAAGCAAGTCCTTAAATGCATAAACCCTTAGAACTTGACGAGTCTAATGAATTGTGGTAGGTAATATAATCAGAATTGAAATTGGCATGTAGGTGCTCATTTCACGTTCCCTTTAGAGCTGACTTAGAACCATGGCAGTGATCCATGCGAGCACATAAGTCATTGTATAGTCACGTTATCTTGACAACCAAAATCACTTTATAAAATATACTTTAATAAGTTACCATAGAGCCCTGATGTTAAGCCATATAACTTAATCAATACTGAGTGGGCATTTCTAGGTATCATATTTAAATTGAGTAAGAGATAAAAAGAAAAGAATTAAGAATAAGAAAAACGTATGGGAAACTATTTGCTTCTTCCCATTAATATAAAACATGCCAGAAGCTTTTTCTCATTTTGCTCTTTATGAAGAATTACTGACCCAGAGAAAAGTCAGATGAGGACTACCACTAAACAAACAATAAAAGCAGCAACAACAACAACAAACCTTACTTGTTTAGGAGAAAAACAAGAAAAAGTAATAAATTCACCCGTTTTAAAAATTAAGAAGAAAAGACATAAAATTTAATACACACAATAAATAATAAATATTCTTCAGTTTCATATGATGGCTAATTAAGGAAAAGCCCATGTGAAAAATTTGGAAGAGAGATGAATAAAACAAGGTAATTAACTCTGTGCTCCTTCAGCCTTAAAGCAGAGAGAGCAGGCTAAGATTTCTTTTAAGTTGGGACCTGCAGCCACCTCATGGATCAGATCTGCCTTTACAAAATAAAATAAAAGGAATCTCAGTAGCTCTGCAGCTCAAGCTCCAACCTTGGTTTTGGTCCCACTCTGATGTTGGTGCCCCAACATGGCGGCCCCTGAGTGCTTTGCTCTTTGAATTCCTGCCCTTAACACAGACAGTCAACAGCTGGGTTCTTCCTTGTGCTCTTGGCCTTCCCTTGATAGAATCAGCTCTCTGGTATTCCTTCTACCGCATTTGGTTAGTCTTTAAGGGTCGAAGATGCATTTTTTTTTCATCCGTTCTTCAATTTAGTCTTTGTAATGCCCTTGTGATATAGGGAAACTATACCTTTAGTCCCAAACTTCAGAAGAAGCAACTCAAAATTATACCGTTAGTCCACTGCAGAGTCGGGACTGGGAGTCATATCACCTGGTACCCAGGTGCTCCCTCTCCTTTAGACTGCATTTCATACTCGATTCTTCTTTTGAATTGTGGTTATGACAATAAATTACAATTGCAGTCTTTGTGTTGGGTAGAAAGAAGAAGGAAAAGGAGACGGAGAAGAAGGAAGATGGGAAAGAAGAAGAAGACAGGAAGGGGGGAAAAAAAGCCAAAACAATCCCCATAGGGTTTTCTGTGAAGTGGGGAAGGATACATCTTTAAATTGCTCCCCTTCTGCTTACAAAGATGACTGAGGAAAGCACTTCCTAAAATTTGTATCATCTAAAGGAAAAGCTAATTCCAAAGCTATTACAGTGCTTTGTGCTTTGAAGGATAGAAATCTGAAGTAGATAATCCATTGACAGAGCTCCTTAATGAGTTCTTGGGTATGCATGAGTAGGCCACAAGCTTGATTTTCAGTACGAGATGGAGAACTATTCTGTTTAAGAAATTAATAGGAATTCGGAAAAATTGAAAAACAAAATGAGACAAAACACAAACACCTGATGGAGAGGAAAAGAAAATGGTCAAAGGATGGAGGGACATAAGCTATTGTCTTAAAGATAACAAAGCCAGCAACGAATTCCCCATGGTGAGATACAGTTGATTATTACTTCTTTTTTGTATTAAAAGAGTGTATTATACTCCATTCTAAGCTTACACTCCAATGTGATCTCCATCTGTAACCCCAAATCTCCACTGAAATTCTGAGACACAACACTGGCTTGATTTAGTTCCACATTTGGGGAATGAAGGCATAGGGAAGGCAGACAAGGGTAACATTGCAGAAGGCATGATTTAAAATGAAGGCATAGAGTTTTATGCAAACAGGAAATAAGGACAAGAGATGATTAGGAGAAATGGAAGCTGTCTGAGAATGAATACGAAGAAAAAAGGAAACCCATAATACAGGATGTCTGGGGGAAAAATCAGCTAATTTTTCTGTGCTAGACACTTGACATTTTTAAGCTTTTCAACATCTGCGTAAGCTTCTATTAGAATCTAATGTTCTATTTAAGGAATTAATTCTTTCTTGCTAAATGGAGTCAGGCCCGGGGATTGAATTTTCCCTGACAGAGGAACAAAAACACAACATTGGATTTCCAGTCCATCCAACCAGGAGTAGCTCCACCAGACTCAGAAATTTCTACCAAAAGACATCAGTTGGGTTCTGCTTCTTAACCTCCAGTTTCTGAGGTTCCTCTCAGTCCCCAACTCAGATGTCTAGCCTCCCTTCTATATGCTTCTCTTATCTACTAGAACTCTTTCGGTTGCAAAAAACAGAAAGATCTGACTCAACTGATGACTCAGTAAGGAAACTGATCATTTCAGACAGCTCGAAGTAGGATGTGAAGTGGCTGCCTCTTTCCACTCTTCCATTCTGATGTGCTATCTTCTCTGACTGCTTCCCCCATGTTCACAAGAGGGCCACAGCAATCCAGCCATCACATTTTTACCACATCCTTCTTTCCAAACACAGGACAAGGGACTTTTTCTTGCTTGAGTCTCTTTATGCAATCAAGGAAAGCTTTTCCCCGAAGCCCCGTAGAATTCCCCATTTGCCTCATTGCATCATAGATGCATAAACTGGCCTGGAGAATGGGAATGACTTCTATCAGTTAAGACCTAACCCTATTTGCAAATAATTTCAATTCACAATTTAAGTATCTTTAAATATTTTTGATAACTTTCAGTCAAGAACTGCAGACAAGATGTGCTACTCTATTCTGGCAGATAGATGACTTGCTTTGACTTTCAAAGTCCTTTTGTTCATTCATTTTTTTTTAATGTATGCAAAGGAAAGACTTGGATTTTAGAAATGTATCTTTTAATCAAACATTTATTGACGTGAATTTTTCAGTAATAATTTCTCCAAAATGTTTAATGTCTTATTTTTATGTTTATTCATGCATTCCTTTTTTGTTCACTCAATAATTCATTTGGGCAGAAATTTCTTCTTTGTTGATTCAAAAAATTGTTTTTAGGTACTTAATATGTACATGGACAGCACGGGGTTCTCAAGAAAAAAGGTGTTAAACAATATTTGTATACCCTCAAACCTAAGACGTATATTTTTTTCATTTTATTTTTAAGAAGGGGGCAACGGGATGAAAACGAGGAGCACGTGGACATTCCCAGTCTTTGCCCATCTTGCTAACCGTGTCTCGTGTTCTGAGGCGCGTCTTGCCTTAAGAGTCCTGCTTTGACAGACAAGTTCCTTGGGGCTGTAGACACGAGAATAAGGAGGAAAGGGAGAGAGAACAAAAGTTCCAAAGGTTAAATCTGGGGGAGGAGGTTATCTTGACAGAAGGCTGGAATTCGAAGACAGATGTAAAGGAGCAGAAGCAGCTGCCACGCGTGAACGACGGAGGCGGGGGGGGGGGGGGGTCGGGGGAGGCAACAGGGGATTTTTAAGGATCTCTCTTCCCCTCATCTTCAAAAAAACACCCCAAAAAACAAAAACACAAATGAAGAACTTGAGTTATTCGGAAATTATTTTTGGGTGCTGCACTATTGTGGTTTTTCTCCAACCATGATGCTGTTCGGCCGTTATTATTTTGTAGTGCCCAGGACTCGCTTTCTCTATTTGATTGCAAGTGATGAAAATAATTCGCACTAATCAGGCGAAATTTGGCTTATGTGTCAAAAAGTCCTAGAAGATGATCTTGGGCCCTAGGGAGAGAATTCCGTGCACTGTCCTCTGGGATCTGGCTCAGTTCTTTCTCTTTCTCTCTCTCTCTCTCTTTTTCTCTAGGTCCTCATCTGGATTTTTTTTTTTTTTTTTTTGGTTTTTTTGTTTTTGTTTTTTCTCTAGAAGGCTATCTCAGTGTGGTGGGAAAGATGGCGCTCATATATTTCGCATGCCCCTCACAGCCTCAGAAGAGAGAACCTATCATATCCAGCATCCAACTCAGACCCTCGTAAAAAGGACACTTACTCACCTGCCTGGGTTACTTTCCCCACACTTGTAGGAGGGGACTTAAGGGAACACAGGACGTAATTCCAGATGACCATACCAGTGTTACCTTGGGATGGATCCTTCAATCCATGTTAAAAATAAAAGCAAAAGCAAAAACAAAAACAAACAAAACTTACCAGCTATTAAGAAGAGGAATAAGTTATGATGCAGTTGATGTTGTGTCTCTCGTTAAACAAATGCTTTCTTGCTTGAGTTATTTACACCACTATCACCATACTGGGTGGAATTTTAACTTAAACTTAGATCTCTAATTGTCTTTTCAAATTTCTTTCAAAGGATTACACTCCAAGGTAACTTTGAAATGAAATTTTGCATGTGCAGAAAAACCCGTAGATAGAGCTACAAGACGGATTAAATGCAGCTAACATTCGTCACTGGAGAAACGATGCACTTGCTCTTAAATGTCATCTAGAAACACTCACGTCCTTTGCAGACCCCCTAAGATGGACAGGTATCCACCACGAGATAAACTTATGTTTTCTCTCATTATTGCCTGTCACTACCACACAGTACAATTGACATTGGAAACAGATCGTAGAATTTGCAAGGTAGAGAGTTTCATGCATTTGAAGGATTCTCATTCAGGTGTCAAGTATCTGTCAAAAACTCTGTCGATTTTTATGGAAAAAGTTTTTAATTTCCAGTGATAAGAGAGTTAGTTATGGAAGGGAAATGTCTGAGTGTAACTAAATTGAAATAGGACTCTGGCATTCTTTCGTATGCCTAAAACTTACACAACTGTTAAAGAGGTCAAGACCCCACACCTGGGTTATATAAAAGACTGGTCACTAGAATGTGGTGCATAACTACTGGTGACCACAAGTGGCTCAGAAGATACTCCAGGCTCTGACTGCGAAGATTTGCTCATAACATAGAAGAAAGTGGTGTATCTTGGTAGAGACAAACTATTTGGATAATCTATTCTAAGTCAACAAAATAAAAATTTATGTACATACTCTTTACTATAGTTATGGTAGATTGAGTTATTACTCCCAATTCTTTCTTATCATAGAATTATACACTATACACCCATGCCCTTTTCCAGGGACTTCGCCGTGCATCCTACCAGCGGGCAGGGTACTCTCCCCAGTATGTTGAATTTAGGCTTGGCTGTCACTTGCTTTGAACGATGAAACTGGGTGGCAGTGACAGTGTACCTATTCTAAGCTGAGGCTCTAGCAGGCATTGCGTATGCCCTCCACGTGAACGGTCACTCACCAGGAGTATACCGTGGGCTGGGTAACCTGAATTCCAAGGAGAATATGGAGATACACGAAGTAGACCTGAACCCAGCCGTCAGCCTGGAACCCAGGCGGGGAAGCTGGAGTTGAGTCTTGTACAAGTGAATTACAGCAACTGACAGGCTCATGAGAGAAAAATAAAGGCTTGTTTTTTTAAGTCACTGAATTTTGGAGTGGTTTTTTATGCAGCATTATTATAGCAATAGCTGACTAATAGAGTAGTATTTCTTTCCTCTCCCTACAAGTGTTTTGAAATTGATGGTGCATCTAACAACTCATAGCATTTAAGATCAAGGAAATTCACTAATTATACAGTTAATCATTTAATTAGAATTATAGGAAGTGGTACAAAAAGGATGCGAAGAGCACAAAACACAGAGACCTAATCTAATCTGAGAGTCAGGAAATGTTTCTCTGAGGAAGTGACATTGAAGCTGAGCTCTAGCCTTTGGCTAAGCAAAGTTGGGGGCAGGGAGAGAAGCATTCCAAATGAAGGGAACAAGCTTTTCAAAGTCCCTAAGGTAAGAAAGAGAAGCTCATTTCTTACAGAGAAGTCTCTGGAAAGCAAAGGAAACACGAAAGTGCCAAGAGCATGGTGGTTAGTGGGGTTTACTACAGTATCATGGGCTGAATTGTGTCTTTCCTAAACTTCATATATTGAAGTCCTACCACCCAGCACCTCAGAATGTGACTGTATTTGGAGATAGGGTGTTTAAATTAAAACGAGGTTAAATTAGGGTGGGCCCTCTATCAGCCTGACTGGTGCCTGTATAAGAAGAGAAGACTCAAACACAGACACAGACACACACAAAGAGAAAATCATGTGAAGACCTGGGAGAAGACAACCATCTATAAGACAACAAGAGATGCCCAGGAATCAACTCTATCAATACCTTGATCTTGGACTCCAGAATTGTGAGAAAATAAGTTTCTGTTAATGAAGCCAGCTAGCCTGGCACTTTGTTATGGCGGTCTGTCTTAGCACATTCGGGCTGCTCTAACAAAAATACCATACACTGGGTGGCTAATAAAAAACAGAAATTTATTCTTCATACTTCTGGAGGCTGGAAGTCCCTGATTAAGTGCCTGGTAAGATTCAGTGTCTGGTGAGAGCCCACTTTGTTTTCATAGACTGTCATCTTCTTGCTTGTTCCTACATGATGGAAGGGGCAGGGGACTCTTTCATAAGGGCGTTACACCCAACATGAGGGCTCACCCTCATGACCTAATCACTTCCCTTCCTAATATCATCACATCGGGGGTTAGGATTTCAATTATGAATTTTGGGGGGACACAAACATTCAGTTTATTGTAACAAATTAATACACACTACAAGCCCAGTATTAAGTACCGTGCCCAGAAGTAGTAGCTGCCCAGTATATATTTGTTGGATTAATTAATGATGGAACTGAACAAGCCATATGAAATACACCACATTAAGGATTTAAATTTTTTTAATCTAAAGAGCAATAGAAAGTCATTGATGGTTTTAAGAAGGAAGTAAATTTATCAGATTGGTTTTAGAAAGTTTTCTCTGTAGAAATAATGGATTGGAGGGGAGGAGAATTAGGAGGTCATCACAGGGGAAGACGGTGGCAGCTTACACTAAAGCAGGGGCAGTGGAGATGGGGACAAGTGGATTAGTTCAGGACATATTCAGTAGAGAAATCAAGGGGCTTCGTGGCTGGTTAGACAATGAAGGAGAAGGAGAGGTCAGAATGACTTTCTGGTTTGTGAAATTGAGATGGAAAACCCTGGCAGAGATCCATATTTGTGAGGAAGCCCACCAGAATGGTTTGTGGCAAATTGAGATGCCTATGGGATGTCAAGAAAAGACTTCCAGTTACAGTATTGTTATGGTGTAGATATCCTGAAAATTGTCCCACTACAAATACTAAAATTCTAGATACGACAAAATAAATGCTCTTCAATCCATAGTTGAGGTCACAAGAAAGTAAGAAACATCACCAAAAGGAAGAAGGACCATAAGGAAGAGAGAACTGAGACCCCATGTGATAATGACATAAACTAACAAGGCAGGTCGTAAGTAAGCTGGAGTAGGCTAGGGTGATGGAAACCTAGGAAGTTTCATTTTCATACTCAGCAATACACAGAAAATAAGGCCTTGGAAATTCTGAGGGAGATGGGGGCGGAGGGATGTTGAGACTGAAACTTACAAAAATCCAGGATCATTTAAGGGCTACTCTTTCAGTAAAATGGTAGACAGGAAATAATCAGCAAACTAACACAAAGAGAAAACAAGGAAGTAAGCTATCTAGCCTTGGGTGCAAGGTGGGAAATAAGCCTTCCCAGAAAATTTATAAACACAGACATGTCATGTGATTTATATCATTGTACACCAATCGTATGAGCATGGTGTTCAAACTGTATGGCCTCTAAGACTCCATGTTGAGATGTCAATGTATTCCCAGCAGAAGCAAACTGAGAGCAAATCTAGTTATACAACCTTACCCCAGGCCATATGTGATGTCTCCAGTTGAAGCCGATTAAAGAGGAGCTCACCATTCAAAATTCCAAAACAAACAAGGTACCAATCCACCTTGAGAGATTTAGGAAAGAGAAAAAAACAGCAGAATTATACTCCCAGAAATTGCAGACCTATCAGATAATAGTAGGTAATAATAATCAGAGAGACTGTAACACGTATAGATTTAAAAGATCTAAAGCATTAGAGAAAGAAAAATAAAAGCATTAAAAACAAGATATGGATAGATTTGAAAAAGGACAAATTAGAAATTCTAGAAATGTAAAATACTGCCCTCGAAGTTAAATGCAATCAGTGGTTTTAAGGGCATATTAGATACAGTTTATGTGGAATTCATTACCTTGGAAGTAAATCTGAGGTTGTAAAGAAAATAGATCTGAGGTTATACATATATTTGTATATATAATTTACACACAAATATATACACGAAGGGAGGTTCAAATGAAAAAGTCCCTCATAGTAGAAATTTCATAAAGGGATTTAGTAAAAGGAATAGGACAAACATCAACCTATTAATGCAGATTATCTACAAAGGAATGCTAATGAGATTAACAACAGACTTCTCAATTGCAACATAATAGGCAAAATAGAATAATATCTAAAAATGTTGAGAGAAAATAGCTGTTTATCAACAATTCTATATCCATGTATATTCCACTCTATACCGATATCATTCAAGAATGCAGTCAAAAGCA
This sequence comes from Ursus arctos, assembly GCF_023065955.2. Classification (NCBI taxonomy): domain Eukaryota; kingdom Metazoa; phylum Chordata; class Mammalia; order Carnivora; family Ursidae; genus Ursus; species Ursus arctos. The sequence goes on along the minus strand of NW_026622763.1, from coordinate 27,238,332 downwards.
GATAATTCTTTCCAGATAAATAATGAGAAAGCTTATGACTCACAGAACTTTGCTGGAAGAACCAAGTCGGAATGTTCTTCACAGAAAGAAATTGAACCCAGACAAGGATGAGATGTAAGAAGCAATAGTGACAAAATAAAATGGTAAATACAGAATAAGTCTAAACAAGCATTTTCTGGAAAAAATGGTAAAAGTAACCATTTGGAGCATAAAATCAAGATGAAACATCTCCTGACTTTATAGTTGTTACTTCTGAGGGGAGGAGGGCTACACTGGGTAATTCAACTATGTGAGTAAAGTTTAATTTCTTAAGTTGGATAGTAGACAGAGGTTATGATTCTATAACTCATTTCTTTTTATGTGTAAGAATGTGTCATAAGAAATTTAGAAATCAATAAATTATCTTTTTTAAAAAAGCAGAGTGGCTATGAAAGTCTGAAAAACAATAATAAGAAGAGTGAAGAATAAGCAGATTTTAAGTGTCATTATGTTTTCGTATTAGTTAAAAAGAGGGTAAACGTATTCATTAACCTTAGGCCTTACAAAGTTAGAGTAAAAGAACAGAAATAAAATATATGATTTCCAAACAAGAAGAAATTTTAAAAGATAACAAACTCAGTTGACCCAAAAAAGAACAAAAAAGGAAAACAGAATGATAGTAAATAAATAAATAAATAAATAAATAAATAAATAAATAAAAGCACAAAATACAATGGTGGAAATAAACCCAAATATAGAAGACATTACAATAAATACAAACAACCTAAGTTGCCCAGCTAAAGCAGGTATTGAAAGATTGAATTTGTATTTTAAACATTTAGGTAAATAATTTCTACTGAAAATGCATCCAAATCTTAAGGATGTAAAAAGTTTGAAAGTGAAGTTCTATGAAAAGAAACATAAGATAAATATCAACTAAAATAAAAACAAAAACAAAAATTGGTGCTGCTGTATAATATCAGAAACCCAGACTTTAAGGCAAAAACCATTACGGAAACAGTGTTAGGAACGATGAATTGTGGCCAGCTCGTGAGGGTGGAAGGAAGAGGTCACCTGGATGATATACCACTTCTGAACTTGCAGTCATCAAATAGCACACATTCAAAATACATGAAGGAAAAACTGATCACATTTTAGGGAAGAAAAGGACAAACATACAATCACAGTGAAAATATTGTTAAGGTTCTTACCTCGGTAATTGGCAAGTCAAGCAAACAAAAATTTAAGTGAGGCTATACAAAATCGGGACAAATTATAAGCCTGCTATGATTGATATATATTGAACCTTAAACCCAAAAGTTTGAGAGCATGAAATTTTTTGAGGCACACTTGGAGCATTTGCCGAATCGATCACTCACTGGGTCTCAAAGAAGTCTCAACAAATACAAGAACTGATCTAAATAAGATTAATTTAGAAATTAGAAAATAGAGTTGAATACAATGTGATTAAATTAGAACTCAACAACAAAAATCTATTTGAAAATGCAAAGTACACATAAACTAATTTATGACTTGAAGAACTGAAGGATAATACAAATATTATGTGGCAAATATTGAGTGATACTTCTTCCCCTTCTTAAATAATTCAGTCTTAATGCTATTAAGGGAGACAGAGTAGGTAGGTGGAGCTGCAGTAGCTCAGAGGAGGATATCAGAGCCAAAGAAGGTTGAGGAGAACATCCACTCAGGGATGGCAGGCAGTCTAGCATGGAGGTATCAGCCCGCACCTGGTGAGAAAGTGTCCACTCCGGAGAATCAGAGCCAAAGCAGGAAAGGAGGCCATCTGTGTGGGGAAGGGGGTAGGTGGGAATAGTAGGTTGGTTGCATAAAGTGAGGTTGATCACATAAGTAAATCTCTGAAGAAGTATGGAAGCTAGGCTTCTCATTAGTAGAGAAGGTAATTATGTATATGGAAAGGGAAAAAACTGGAGTAAACATGTGAACTTGGAAGTGTCAGCATGAACTCATGGTTTTCAACACGTACAGATAGATAGAAATAAACTTAGATGTAAATATATGGTATAGGCATACATATTCTTCCTGGTTCTGTCTCCTGTCAGGGTCTGGAAGCAGCAACACTCTGATAACAATGAGCACATACAGCACATGGATCTTGGCTTCTCAATACCATTGTCCAGGAAAAGGAGATAGGATTTCCTAGAGAAATGGTTGATTCTGGTCCTGGAGAGAGGAAAAGTACAAGAAGAACCTGGAGGGACACCTGGGTGGCTCAGTTGGTTAAGTGTCTGCCTTCGGCTCAGGTCATGATCCCGGAGTCCTGGGATCAAGTCCCTCATTGGGCTCCTTGCTCAGTGGGGAACCTGCTTCTCCCTCTGCCTCTGCCGCTCCCTCTGCTTGTATGTGCGCTCTCTCTCTGACAAATAAATAAAATCTTAAAAAAAAAAGAAGAAGAAGAAGAACCTGGAACTTCTGCCAGAAACCAATGAAGTGGTTAAAAAAAAAATGATGGGGACATATGAAAAGGCCCTAGAAGCCAGCTTAAAAAGGGGCTCCTATTGACCACATTGGTCATAAGTCGAGTATCAAAATTAATATTGATAGTAATATAAAAATAGCTTATAGAATTTACAATATTAAGTAAAATAAGAAAAATGAGACCATATCAACATTAATGAATAAATTTAAGTTTTACAAAAATGGGATATCTATATAATTTCAAAGTACCTCCCCACAAAAGTGGGGGGGGTGGTAACTTATACTGGAAGAGCCTAGAAGACATCACTTTTAGGATGGTCAAAAGATGTCAAGAAAACATCAGTTATTGAAATCAAGCTGGTATGATGCATTGAGAGGAACTCAGTATTGCTTTTGTGACACGGTGACCTGAGTCTAATCATGAGGAAGCATCGGACAAACTTAAACCAAAGGAAATTCTGCAAAATAACTAGACTTACCTTCAAAAGCATGAAAATCATAAAAATCCAGGGCAGACTGGAAAGTATTCCAGACTGGAAGAGACCAAAGAGACATGACAACTTAATGCAGCATGTGATTCTGACCTGGATCTTTTGGTAACAAAAAATATTGTTGCATCGATCAATGACTCCAGAGTGTGGTCTGTTGACTAAAGGGCAGGAGCGTATCAACGTTCATCTTCTGCTTTTGTTGGTTGTGTTGCAGTTCAGTAGAAAGTTGTTCTCGTTTGTAGAAAACATATTCAAGTGTTTGGGGCTTACACAACATCAGGTCAGCAACTTAAAAGTATTCAGAAAAAATGGCTTATTTGTACTCTGTGTCTAGATTTCTTTGCAAATTTTTGACTGATGTGTGGAAGCGTTGAATCACTCCATTGTACACCTGAAACTAGTACAACGCTGCATGTTAACTAACTGGAATTGAAATAGAAACTTAGAAAACCCCCAAAATTTAAAGAAAGCAACCACTAGCAAGCAAACAAAAAAATCTGTGATGTAGTGTAAGTAGTGCTTAGAGGTAAATGTACAGTCTTCACAATTTATAATTCAAAAGAAGAAGATTAAAAATAGCAGTTGACTATTCCATTCGATACACTAGGAAAAAAAAACCCAGCCACTGAACTCTAAATAAATCGAGAGAAAGGGGAAGTAAAAGGTCAAACAACAGAATGAATCAATTCGAAGACAAAGAAGTAAGAGAGAGGGTGCATAGTGGCCCTTCTCCACCTTTGGGCAGCAGCTAGAACTTTCTTCCTTACTTGCTTAGGAAATGGATGCTCTTGCAGAAAGAGAGAGGAGGAGTCAGTTCTTAAATTTTGATTTTGAAACCCCGAGTATTTGTGTATTTGAAGAATGAAGGCCTTAAAGAGTTCAAAGCATGACATTAATATCACAAGCCAACGATCTGGGAAAAAGAGATGAAAAGCCAGTGTTTTTCACCTCATATTATATGAAGACCCCAAAAATAGGCTGAAGAAGGGAAGAAAAGGAGAAAACGGTCGGAAGGGAAACACAGAGCTTATATGCTGGTAGTGCTTCTGTGAAGGGACTTTGGCCTGACCCTCCCACACCTAAGCTGGGAGAAATGTCCAAGATTAAAGGAATCTGGGAGCAGAGAGCTACCTGATCTTGTATCTTGGGGGAATGCAAAGAGGCCTCCAGGCTCACGGCTTCCCTATTGGCCACCATAACACGGGAGCAGCAGAACTGTGTGGGTGTTCGGGAAACCAGTCAGAGACAGCCTCTGTGTTCCGGACATCCCACTGAATCTCTGAAAGAACCACGTGGTTTCTTTAGGCCTCAAAGACAGGGTGTTTAAGTTAGGATTAAGGTCAAGTTACACAAGTGAATAAAGTCCAGACAGCGTGGTGACATCTTGGAGACTTGCATGGATTCACACTGGAGAACCAGGATTGTTAACATATCTCTCAGTGAACGTCAGCATGAGTAGATGACTCTCATCTGATTATCCCGTTTCTTTATAAGCTATCCGGAACATAGTCCCCAAAATATCTCACGGGCTCTTTTATAGGCTACTGGATAGGTGGATGGATGGATACCTGGATGCATGGGCAGATGGCTAGATGGCTAGATAATAAAAGGGCAGTCCCTAAATTGCAGTACTCTACAAGCCACTTGTTATCGGACTTCATGCCATGAAGAATGCCACCAAGAGAATAGCTAAATCACCCTCATTCACTCATGCCCATCCTCATCCTTCTTCCCAAGATCAGCAGTAACTGAGAGTGGTAGGGGAACAGACTCTTTTTTTTTTTTTAAAGATTTTATTTATTTATTTATTTGAGAGAGAGAGAGAGAGAGAGCATGAGGGGGAAGGGTCAGAGGGAGAAGCAGACTCCCTGCTGAGCAGGGAGCCCGATGTAGGACTCAATCCTGGGACTCCAGGATCATAACCCTGAGCCGAAGGCAGTCGCTTAACCAACTGAGCCACCCAGGCACCCCACAGACTCTTAATCATTTTCCTCCGGAGCCAAAATAGCCCCCGAGGTCAGTAGAAAAATCAAGTGGCTTTGCAAAGCCGCACATTAGAAGTTATCATTGGGAGTTACAGACACTGAAAAGTATTTTTAAAAAAGACATTTCTTCCAAGTTTCCTGTTTACTGAAAGAAACAAAGGGCATTTGGATTATTTTCACCTTGTTTGGAATCTTCACTTTTTATCTTGGTGTTACTACACTTTTATTTGTATGTTTAGGGAGATCTTAGCAGGAGCAAATTTATTATTCTAAAGCTGTCTACAGATGTACGCTCACACGGCATAACCAAATCACAATTCTATGCAGGATTTTTTTTTCTTCTGTCTTAGATTTTGCAGTTCTTAAAGAAAATGTGAATGCCGTGGTATGTCACAACTTCTGTTAGAGAAGTCCGAGGAAAAGGAGTACAACGTGGTGATCAGCCTTGGCAGTCCCCACATGCAGTGTGATTATATTGTAATACTGTTTGATGCAGTCGTATGTTTGATCAGTTTCAAGAGATGAATATCACCTCACTTCAAACAATATGATACAGTCTCATTGTATGGAATTATGGCTGCTGTCAATCAGCATATGGCATAACCCTTAAAGTGCCATCTTTGGGGAATGCCATAAAAATGATTGCAACACTTGCATTAATTAGTAAGTTTTTACACGAAAACCCAGCATAACCTGTTAAGACAATTTATCTGCTATATCTCTGTTCATTTTTGTTATCATAAAAATATGTATACAACCCCTACATGCATACACTCAGCTGATTAGCTCAACTTATTAGAACAGCCGTGCTGATAACAAAGATATCATAAGAACGAGCCCCCTACTTCTGTGTGGGTCAGTAAACTGTACTTTCTGTATTTTGTTTTATGGTCCCCAAATATACCCCCCCCTTGAACCAACTAGCCTACCAAAGTGAGGGGTGGGTGCAAAGTAAGGGTAAACATTAAATTACCACTAGGTCTATGTTCTTGACAAAACAAACTAAAAATTTGCCAAATGATAAATAAATGGCATACAGATGTATTTGATATGGTAAATAGAGATTCAGTCTTTTGAATGTCAAAAATTTCATTTCGTTAATGTTAATGGTTAGATAGAGCATTTTAAGGGAATAAGAATTATGATCTTTTTTATATTCACTATAGACTATTTTGTCTCTTGCTTGAGGTTGTGTTTCTTTGTTATCAGTTATTGTCTTTGTCTTAGGTTTTGCCATCCTCACCCAATAACACCTGTTGTTTCAACTGTTCCCAATGTGTACATAATTGGAGGCATTATTGCTTTGACATGGTACATACTAATTTGACCTGGGACTTAACATACTTTCTCAAGGGACTTAGCATACTTTCCCCAGATTCAACTGTGGGTTTTTTGTTTGTTTGTTTTGTTTTGTTTTGTTTTAAAGAATTTATTTATTTGAGAGAGGAGAGTGAGAGAGGAGAGAGAGAGAGAGAGCAATGAGCGGGGGAAGGGGCAGAGGGAGAGGAAGAAGCAGATGCCCCACTGAGCAGGAAGCCTGATGTGGGGCTCGATCCCAGCACCCTGATATCATGACCCAAGCTGAAGGCAGACGCTCAACCGACTGAGCCACCCAGGCGCCCCTTAACTATTTATTGACTGTGTGTATCACTGGGGTATTGTGTGCCTTTTCCCAAGGAATTCCTCTTCCACCATGTTTTCTGGCATTCTCCTTTCTACTTTCACCTAGGCTCCTGGACTGCCATCAACTGAGAAACCACTCGTGGTGAAAGCCATCCCTGCCTCTCAGTATTCACGACATTGTCTAATCCTCTCCCCTTGAGTATGGGCTGAACCTAGTGACTTGCTTTTAGTGATAGAATATGGATGTCACTTCTATGATTAGGTTATAAAAGACTACGACTTCTGTCATAGGGACTTCCTTCCTGGCTCTAATGAACCATGCTTCCATGTTGGAGAGCCCCATATGGCAAGGAACTGAGCGTAGCCTCTGGCCAACAGCCAGCAAGGAACTGAGACTCTCATTCCAATAGCCAGTGAGGAACTGAGTCCAGCCAATTAGTAAATGTGAGCTTAGAAGTGGATCCTGCCTCAGCTAACCCTTGATGTGATTGTGGCACCTGATGACATCTCTACTGCAAGACCCTGGTGCAAAAGACTCTGCCAGGTTGTACACAGATTCCAAACCCACAGAAACTGTGAGGTAGTAAATGCGTGGGGTTTTAATGGACTTTGGGTTTATTCGTTACATAGCAACAGACAACTAACACAACTACTATCTCAGTGAACACGCTGAGAGCTCACTACTCTCCTTTTATTGTGAGTAGTAAAAGAGTGGGGCTGGAGATCTTTACACTTTTGCCTTCAAAATATAGACAATTTCATACCTAGGGGCAGACTACGTGGAAGTGCTGAGCAAGTCCATGAAGAGACATATGACATCTTTAGGACCTTCCCACAGAGACACTGCCATTTTTCACGGGCAAGAGATATTGCCCAGTGTTTTACTCTTTGGGATAGGATTATAAAAGTGCAATTTCTTTTTCTGTAGCAAGTTTGGCACATAAACAGACTAGGGTTATGGAAATATCAAATGGTTTTTATTCATGTCACTGATGGTATATTCTCATCTCTTTGTTTCACAGGTTCTTTCTCCCATCAGCACATCATGTCAGAAGCTTGTTGAGGGTGCGATGGACCATCCCCCTGGAGCCTTCGAAACTGTACAGGAAGGTTGTCTTATTACTGGTAGCAAGATGAGTTGAACAACGCATCCTAAAACAGGGTCTTTATTTTGTGAACTGTTTTATTTACTTAATTATCCACATGAATGGAGGGGAATGGTGATGAAAAGTAATTAGAGTGGTCAATAATCAAAAGCTTTTTATTTTAAGATTTAATACATAGATTTGATCTTTCCTAAGTTTCCAATATTGAGATCTTCTTATTTCCTTGATTCATATCTCCTGCAAAGACACACTCTAGTAAGGTGTTGGATAGGAGAGGGAAGTCAATTTGGTATTGAACACATTCCATGGGTGGGCCATGTGTGATTTATCAAATAATTGATTTATTTAAAGGGTCCCTATGTAGTCTAAGATTTAAAACAACAGTAAGGAAAAAAGAAAACAATGAGATTATTTTTTTTATTAGATTAACAAAAATTTTTTAAATGAATTCTCTCCAGGCTAATTTATAGGGAAAATGGCTTATACATAGTTGGTGGGGTTATAAACTGACACAACCTTTTTAGAGAATAATTCTACCAAAATACTTCAACATTTTAAGCCCATTTCATGTCTTAGAATGTATGCCAAGAAAATAAATCTTCACTTGAAAAATATTAAAAGATATTTATTGAAACATTCTTTATAAGAATAAAAATATTAATGCAACCAAGATATCTGTTAAAAGAACTAAATACATTATCAGATATATAAAATAGAAGCTACCTTAGGCAGCTGAAGGGAGACACTTGTATTATGGAAAGGTATTAGCAATATATTGTTAAATTTTTAAATTCAGCCATTGAACAAAATATACATATATTTTGGTTCCAATTTTGTTTTAAAAAATGTCAACTTTCAATGTGCATGGATGAACAACATATACTAAATCATTAAAACTGGTTTTCTTTAATAGAGGAATTATTGTGAGATATTTGAATACTTTCCAGTGAACATGCATTATTTATTAGTGAGAAAAGACAGCTATGTGCACTTTGAAAAATTTTAGATTTTAATTTTTGCCTTTTCTCTTTTGGTCACTGAAAAAAATTCAACACATAATCATCTGTTTCATTTTGTCCTCTAATTGTTCATCTATTTTTTATTCATTAGCTCAGTTAGCATTTATTAATCATCTATCGTGTGTCCTGTGATAGCCACTGAAGAAACAATACGGAACAATTCTTGAATTTGTGTGTCACCTTTGCAGGTATTCCACCCACTACAAAATTATAAATGTCCTAAAACTGGTTCTATGACATCTACTTTTAAAATAATCTCTTTAGTGTCCAGAATTCTGCTGATGGTTGCCAAGAGTTCAGAGAATACCTTTACATTCAAGTTATTTATTGCTAGAGGAGTGATTTTAGAAATCTGAAATTCAAGACTTGAATTCAAATACTAGAGAATATGCATTGGAATGGATTTAAAAACTCAAAGCCCACTAAACAAACAATAACTTTAGGAATAGTAAGGTCTTAGTATGACTATAAAAGTATCCAAAATATCCAATTGGGATAAGCTAGTCACACAGTTCCCAGTGAGCATGGAGTCAGTGTTGGAGCAGAATAACACCTCATCGGCTAACTGTATCGGTACGAGCACATACGTCATCCATACGGAATATGTATGTAAATATGCTCATGCAATGCATACTCACATATACATATTTGGGAATCAAAGATTTAGTAACCATGTACACCCTTCACTACTGGTTTGAAGTTTTTTATATATCACAAATGACCAATTGCATGCAGGACCTATGTGAGTCAACATTCCATCAGGACAGACATCAATAGGAGCTCCCTGAAGAGATTTGGGTGGACGGGTCTGATGGCACACCTGTGAAGGGTGGGGTGCTGGCTCAGCTTTTTCAGTGGACTCTGTGATGATGCAAGTTTCTCAAAAATGTAAATTTGTTTGTTTTCAGTAGAGCCAGTCAAGTGAGATCTTTGTTCATAAATTTTGAAGGGACTGCTGGTACTTGGTAAAAACAAAAACAAAAAAACAAGACCAAAAAACCCAACTCACTGGGATGGTTCGTTCAAGGAGTACTTGGCTGTTTTCCAAAGCTTTTTGTATCTTTCCCACAGAAAGTCCCAGAGACTTAATCTGCCACCCTCCTTTGTTTCATTTCCCTGTCATTAATCAGATGACACACTGAGAGAAGAACAGAGGTTGAAGGAAAAAAGTAAAAGAAGATATGAGCAAAGAAGACAAGAGAAGACACAGAAAAGAAATTGAATATGGGTACGCAAACCACAGTTTCTCCGTCTATCTATATGAGAATTTTAGGATATTTGATGTTGATAATGACTACACTTGGAAAAGAGTTCTTTGGAACAAATACAGTTGTGTGAGACTTAAGTGTTAAAAACTAGACAGCAGGCCCAAGCTGGAGTCGTTTATACTATGCCCATATGCCAAAACTGAGACTAATTACAGTTTTGGCTCTTCTAGAAATGGAATCTTAAACCAGTCAGTTGGGGATCCCTGATCAGCACTAGATAGGCCCCTGCTATCCCCTAAAAGGAAGTGGCCTTGCAATCACCAACTCCCTTTTTTGTCTTGTGGAACTTTCTATTCCTGCTCCCTTTAGCCTGTAAGTCTTTCATTTCGTAGAGCTCCGCAAAACCCTTCTCTATCTGCTAGACTGGATGCTGCCCGATTTGAATCAATTGTTGCTCATATAAACTCTTATGTTAATATGACTCAGTTTATCTTTTAACATAAGCTATAATCACCTTCTGAGATCTGTGAGGCATTGCTCACTTGAAAATTTCTAGGCTTGACATTGGGAGCTAAAGCTTCTCGTCCAAGCCTTCTCAAAATGGCTGTACAATCGAGAGCACATTATTTGCTTCGGTATCCCTATTTATTAAAAACAAAAAGGTAAACAATGCTTAAAGCACCCATCTCACATAACAAATGTGAAAATAGGAGACACATTGAAGACAGGAAAGTGTTTTGAAAGATTCAGAACTAATTGCAAAATTCAGGCATTAAAACCAAATAAAGATTTTTTTGGGGGGTGGTTGTTGATTGAACAAAATATTATCACTAAACCATTAATGGATGAGTTCAGCTAATAAAAGTGTGTGACTTGTGAAGAAATGGATTGGTATTAATTATAAAAATTATATTATAATTAATGTACTGATTAATGATCTACCAATCAATATCAATGGAAGGTTTATTATTTTAAGGAGAATGGGCAATTAGCAGTTTGACACCATGAAAGAGAGAGAGCCAACTGACTGATGGGTCCCCATCAAGTTTAATTTTAATTTGTTTTAAAAGAATCTTCTTCAGGAGTGAATTTAAATGCACATCGCTCTTTCTCTTTTCAGAAAATGAATATATATGTTGTTTAAAAAGCATATCTGAATGACAAAGAATGAAGTCTGGCATACGTAACAAGAAATGGGCACGTCTTCTAAATGGGCTCGATGGTGTGGTGCAAGTCCTATTCTCTCACATAGTAATATAACTGAATTGCTCTTTAAATTAAGTGAATTTGTATGTCCGCTCTCTCTTAATGGAATCAGTTTTGATATACTCTTTGTTCGTGCTGTTACGGGCTTCAGTCTAAGGGTTCTTTGTATTAACTTTTTAAAGTTACATTACAAAGAGGTTTTAAGATTTCCCAACAGGCTTTTATTTAACCAAAGCTTTTGATCTCAAACCTGCTGGGGCCTAGTGAAATCCTTACCAATTCTCCAGTAACTCCTCACTATTGGAATTTGAAAAGACCCACCTGAAGGATTGAACTCCCGGTATGGTTTCAGCCATCCTTTAGATCACTCTATTTAAGCAGGCCGCAAGGGGGTCTAGTGCACCCTTTGTGATCTGCTAAGCAGCCTAAGGTGTCCTTTGCATAAGTTGTACTCCTAAGGAAATAAAAATCAGGAGGACACAGACCTATATTCCTTATTTCCTGCTATCTTCAGTTAAAGGGGGATTGCAGGAGGTCTGCTTAACATCTTTTGCTACCTAAATACCTTTTGGACATGGGAAGTCCATAAAAGAACTTTCATTGCATCCATTACCCTACTGCAGTGCATAACAAATTAGATTTAAAAGGCTACTTTTTTCCCCTTACAGCTATTTCCATCATTTTCCTTAAAATTTCAATTCAGTGTCGAGTGACAGAATATTCTGTAATATACTTTAAAACTCTATAATGCCAATTATGCTAACTGAGCATTATTTCCAAAGAATTAGGCTTTATTATTATGGACAAATTATAGTTTAAAAGATAGAGAATTGATTATGTTCAAAACATGTTAAATATAAAACTATATAAAGTAAACATTGTTTTTGAATAACTTCTTTAAATAGAGAAGCACATTAATTTTTATTTGGCTCCCAATTCCCATTTTTAGAAAGGCAAGTTCAACTGCATTGGAAGTTGAAAGATATCGGTGCCACCTATTAACCTATTTTGAGAAAGAGTGAAATAAAATTCTCCATGGTAATATTCGAGTGTTTTTATTTATTTCATTTACAAATTCCATTGTGCAGAGATTCTAGTGTTGTAAACAATGAGTATGGAAACAAATGAAACTTTGTAAAGAACACTTTACAATATTTGTTGCTGTATATAAGAATAAATTTACCCCAGGAAAACTTCTTCTATATAACTATTTATCTTTACCTTTCTATTAATGTGGTGCAAAACCTCTTCATTATTTAAAAAAAGTTTTTTGGCTTCAAGGGGAGCAAAATACGTGATCCCAAGTATATGACACTTTGGCATGTGGATTATTCTGAGCTGAAGGCAATCAAAATCCAGCAGGCTAAAGAAAAACTTTTTCCTCTCTTTACCTAAAACAAGTTAGGAAGGGGGCCTGGTCCAGAAAGAAAGCTATTATCAGAGATAACTTTTATCCGAAAGACCTATCTTATCGGCAGAATGCACATCTACTTACCGAACGTCTGTTCTTGTTGTCTTGTGGATTACCCTCCTTCCCTGTAAAGCCCTGGGCCCCAATCCCATTTCTTGGCTCAGGATGGCATATAAGCTTCAACTGCTTGATTTGCCCTTGGCCCTCATATTTTTATGGGGCTCCTGTCCATATGCAACTAAATTTGTTTTTCTCTTGTTAATCTGTCTCATGTCAATTTAATTATTAGACCAGCCAAAGAACCTATAAAAGTAGAAGAAAATTTTTTCCTCCCTTACAGACCTTATGTTGATAAAGAGAGATCTAGTGACTCTAAGGTTGTCATTGTATCAGATGTTCTCATCCCTGACGAAGTCTCAAAGTAACTTTATGCCAAAGAACTAGAAATAAATATATATTTCCAGATGTTGTAAAATATTTGCTATTTGGTGCTCACTGTTTGAGGGAATACTCTCATGCCACCATACGACATCTATTACTAAACATTAAAGGCAGATTGGTACCCGGATGATCTCCCCCTCTTTGAGATCTGCTGTAACTATACAAGAGTAGCCTGGAACAATCTCAACTCTGAATTTGGGGTAGAGTTGTCAGGGAGATGTTCAGTTTGGGTTTCAGAAATGTTACCATACTTATGAAGATGACATAATTTTTCCATATCTCAACCTGTTTATTTCCATAAACATTTGTTACATATCTGATTGGTAAATATTAATGAGTAGTTGTCTGATGGAGTATCATTTTCTGTAGTTCATAGTAACTGATTATCATAATAACAGCTCGTAGTTAACATAGATAAGTTGCTGTGAATTATTTCTCTGGGGAACGAGGGCTCAAAGACTTGTAGAACTGTGAGAATGGTGGGAATTATATAGAAAATGGTTTCTGATTTTTATGGATACTGTAAAGTTAACTTATTATATGTTGCATTACAGTAATCCCCTGCTCATTTGTTTAAAAAAAATCTGTGTATTTTTACATACAGGAAAAAGATTTATTATTATTTTTAAAAGATTTTAATTAATTAATTAATTAATTTTTTATTTGCACGAGAGAGTTGGTGAGAGAGAGCACGAGCAGGGTAGAGAGGGAGAAGCAGGCTCCCTGTGAGTAGGGAGCCCAAAGCAGGGCTGGATCCCAGGACCCCAGGATTATGACCCGAGCTGAAGGTAGGTGCTTAACTGACTGAGGCTCCCAGGTGCCCGGGGAAAAGCTTTAATGAAGTATTTCTCATAATCCCAAATTGACTCTATTTCACTTTTATTTATAGTGTAAATAGTTTTGGAGATGGTTACCCTGCAATATCTATCAGCTGAAAAAATGTGTATCACCTAAGATTAGAGAAGTACACTTCCCCAAATTTGACCTTTAGAAATACTTGCAACACTGGTACAGCTGTAGTGAGAAGGACGTTCACTACTGCGTGACGTGTGAGCGTAAGAACTGCGGTCAGCGTAAATGCCCATGGCCTTGGCACCGCGCACAAGACGTCCAGTGTCCACAGCAGTGCGGTTTCGCTGCTCGCTCACCCAGTGCCGACCAACACCTCTTCGTTCCACACAGCAACCGCTGTCAGGCGGAGGGTGCTAATATCACATCTTACGGGTTTAGGAAGTGAAGTCCGGGGAGATTAAGTAATGTGTCAAAAATCACAGAATTACTAACGGTGGAACTAGAATTCAGACCCAACCAAGCCGTTTGGTGGCAGAGCCCATGAATCCCTTACTATAATGCTCGCACATATTTCACTCAAAGAATGAGACAGTTTTAAACATCATGAAATGGAAGAGGTGTCTAAGAAATATTAAATCGAATTTTTAAAAATGCCACAAAGAGGAATTATAGTATGCTATCATTTTGGTAAAAATTATATCCATGTACATTAGAATAGAGAGAGAAAGGTTTGAGGGATTATTCACCAGACTGTTTATGGAAGAGTTTCTGCAGGACTCTTATTTTCTACTTTACATATTTCTATAACATTAGATACTTTATATACATGATAGAAAAAACAACAAAGATAGTTCTTTAAAATATGAACGTATAATTAGGAGAATCGATAAAGACAATGGATTATTTCATCAACCTACAGCATTATTTTCAACATCTCTAGTGCTGGCAGTCAATTTGGCCTTTTTATAACAAAGCAGAAATAAATTATATCACAGAATTTTCATGCTATGGACATTAATTATCACAGTCTGTTTTGGGGGGGATGATTTAAAAAAACAGCAGGGACGCCTGGCTGGCTCAGTCAGTAGCATGTGCAACTCTTGATCTCAGGGTCATGAGTTCGAGCCCCACACTGGACTCCAAGACTACTTAAAATAAATAAATAAATAATAAGTACAGAAATAAAAATTTAAAAAATAAATAAATACAGATAAATCAATAAACTTAAAAACTAAGTTAAAAAATTAAAAATAAATAAATAAATTAAAAAAAAATAATAACCCTGAGAATTTTTTTTCCTCGTGTAAGCAAGTTTTGCAAGTGACCTGTCTTATAACTATTGAATAAAAACTGTTATATCGATAGAGTTATACTATTTTTGTTTCACATTCTCTATATTATAACACAAATATTTTTTTCTTTTACAGTTTTAGGGAAAGGGAGATTCACACACCCTTCCTAATATATAAAACCACTTACTACTTTTGCATTTAAAAGTTATTTACACAAGCAGGCATTGCATCCAGGTTCCTAGGAAGGGAAAAAATTCTGTGCATTTTATTCTGAAGTTACAAATGATATTTGATATACTGCTGGGCTAAACACAGGGTTTGGGCTGGCTCTAGCCCTACTTCTTACATTTCAGCATTGAAAAAAAATCAGTCATGGGTAATGCTTTCAAAAACTCTAATCCAAAGCTTTGCTTATGGATATCATATGATTTTAAAAGGTAATAAAGAACATTCCCTGTAATCAAGGGTGAGTCAAGGAAAATGGCATACAAGGGAGTAAGTCAGCCAAACAAAAACTTGACCCAACACCAAGCTCATTGTCAGAACCACAGCTGCCACATCAACCAATGAGACCTGAACGGGAGGCAGCCAGGAAGTCAGGTGCCGAGACTGGAAAGACTCTGTTCCAGATACATTGGCAGTTGGCCCTTCAGCTGCTGTACATCCCCAGTGTGGGCCCGGGGGTGTTGGATCTGGGTTTGGACCACAGGAGGGGAGTGGAGTGAAGTACAATCAATATTGTCAACAGCAAGGTTGTCAAGTTAGTACTGATAATATATTCTGGGAAGATACGCTGTTTTGCTCTTTGGGTTCTATGTGGAAGGAGGGCCCGCGGAGAAGGCACTAGCAACTCTGAGAACATAATCTACCCCTCTGCTCCTACAACCTGGTTATGGGGTTCAGTTTTCCTTTAACCTTCGATTCCTGCAGATAGCATGTCTTGCTTACTAAGTAGGGCCTTGCAAACTATGGAGAGAGAAGTGTTTAAAGGTTTAAAGGGGAGGTGTGGTTAGAAGGAACATGATACTCAGATTTTAAAAAGAAAATGGATTTTTGAATTTGGCATTATGAACAGAGAGCTGTCATGTTTCTTTCCTTCAATAGAGAAAATAAGTGACCCAAAATAGAAAATAAATGACCCTTGCTGTGATTAGCAGCTCTCTGTGTCTGTTTAGTGTCAAGAATGCTGCTAGTATCTAATAAAAATTTATAATCATAGATCACCTCTTCAAACAAAAATGACTCAACAGAGAATAGATCTTTATGTCAGGTCATCTTACAACACTTTTGAAGCTAAGGAGTGTCCCTCTTGCATAAAGCAGACATTTCCTCAATGCTGAAAACCAATTATGACTTACTGAATCCTGAGCTTGTCTTTGAAATTATCCCTAGTCACCCAGTTGTCTGACCTCCAGGTTTATGTTATTACACTCTCACTTTGGTGGTGAGACTTTGTATGCAGTTTATGAAAATTTTCCTTATTGACGAACACATTAGTCCGCTGTAGTGAATAGCATCTGGTATGGGACCCTGAGCATAGTAGGTTCTCAATAAATGTTTGTTAACTTTTATAGTAGCCACTATGAATTGTGAGACATTCTGGGGAGTATGAAAGACATTATAAGATCTTAACTTTCAGTGGGAAATACAGAGGGTACTGAACAAACACAAATGAAATACAATAGAAATATACTAACATACTCCGAATTTAAAAAATTATCATATACACATGCATAGGGAAGAAACACTTGGAGTGGCCAGAGATTAACTTTCCAACATGGTTCCAGTGGAGGAGATGGATACAATTTATGATAACGGCTAACATTTGTTAAACACTTACTATGATGGCCAAGCATAATGTTAACAACTTTTGATATATTGATTATCTCGTTTAATTTTCACTACAACTGTAATATTACTATTTCCATTTTACAGATATGAAAGCTGGGGCTCAAATTTCAAAATCATTACCCAAGGTAGATAGGGGGGCAGCCAGGGTCTGCAGCCAGGAACACTATGATCTGGATGTTTATTTTGTGTCCCGCACAAAGTGCATATGTTGAAATCCTAATGCCCTATGTGATGATGTTAGGAGGCAGGGACTTTAGGAGGTGATTAGGTCATGAGAATGGAGCCACCGTGAATGCAATTAGCGCCCTCATCAAACAGACCCCACAGAGCTCCCTCACCCCTTCTGCCACGTGAGAACACAAGGAGAGGACGGCTTGCTCTGAACCAGAAAACAGGCCTTTGCCCCAATCCCTGCTGGCGCTTGGATCCTGGACATCAGCCTCCCGAACTGAGAGAAATCACTCTCTGCCTGTGGTGTTTTGCGATAGCCCTCCAAACAGACGAAGACACCCAACAATATGGAAGAACCGTAATCTCACAGTCGCAAGACTGGGGGTTCTCTAGCACTGTTCCGGCATAACCGCAGCTGCACATTTAGGACGCAGGTGGAAACCGAAATACCGCTTGGCTGAGACTGTGCCTCTGGAGATCCAGTTATCTTCTGACTCCTCAACAGCAGCGCTCGCGGCTTCCTGTCGCTGAGTGTTGCCATCCTCGTGCCCCTTTCTGTCCCTGATGGCACTTCTCCTTCTGCTTTGCACTTGTCCTCGCTCGCCTCCTTTCTCCCCGCTGACTTCTAAGCAATCAAGCCTACCTTTGCCACGTGGTCTCTGCTCCCTTCCTGCTTCCTGTGTGGTTGCTTTTCCGTCTCTGAACCTCTCTCTCGCTTCGGCCTTCCCTTCTGTCTTGAATTCACCTGCCTCTGAGACTGGCTCAGAGGTCAGCTGGCCTGCATTCCTATCCCTGGGGTGGAGCTCCGTCTCCGCGGGCCACCCCAGAGACCCAGCCCCTGAGGGGAGACAGCAGCCTTTGGGTAAAGCACTCACATCACCCTGAACCGGCCTGGCCAGGTGTGATGGTTACTTCTATGTGTCAACTTGGCTAGGTATGGTGCCCGGTGTTTTTTGGTCAAACACCAGTCTCCATGTTGCTGTGAAGATATTTTTTAGGTGTCATCAACATTTAAATCAGTAGACTTTGAGAAAAGCGGATTACTGTCCATAATGTGGGGAGCCCTCCTCCAATCAGTTGAAAGAGAAAGATCGAGGTCCCCCTGCAAGGAAGGAATTCGGCCTCCAGGCTGCCTTCATACTCAAGATGCAGCATCAGCTTTCCTGGGTCCCCAGCCTGCTGCCTGCTCTGTCAATTGCAAACTTGCTAGCCCCCACAATCCACTGAGCCAATTCCTTAAAATAAATCCTTCTCTCTTTCTCTACGTATATTCACATCCCCTTGGTCTGTTTTTCCGCAGAACCCTAATACACCGGGGGAGTAGGTTCATGACGACAGTGAGCTCTGATCAGAAAAGGCGTTGTGTTCAATCTAATCAGAGCCCATAAGAACGGAAACTAACTAGTTGATCTGAGGAATGAGTGACAAGACTAAGAATACCTTAAATAAATAAACATGAGATGGCTTTGAATTGGCACACGGAATATCAGACAGTCAATCATACGAAAAGTTTCATTATATCTGAAGCTACTGCAGTAGAACGACTTAGTATAACTTCAGCTTGAGGAGGGGAAGGGAAACTTTGTTTCATTCAGCATCCTTCGATGTCAAGCCCTTTTATATCCAGGAAATCGTCAATTATCATTTAATTTCACAATATTTAATTGTCACAATATAATTTAATTTATTGCATTTAATTATCACAATACCCTGCAGAGTCGGACCTTGAGATGTAAGGAGGACAAGTCACTTGCCAGTGGTTACCCAGAAAGCAAGAGGTGATTCTCGTCTTGACCAAGGATACCCAGACAATGTTGCTCATTACTTGCTTGAATGGACTGGCCTTGTCTTCACCCCAGGACTGCTGTGCACCCTATACCCTTGGTGTGGACACTTGTCCCTGCTTCACATTCTTTATCTTTAAAATTGCAGCTTGAATGATGTCTTTAGGGACTCACTTCTCTCTCCCCAACACCCCCAAAGTCTGAATGAATCAAGACAGCTTCTAGCTCTTCGAGCTCCCAGCAGTTTTTTCATAGTACATGGAGTTAGGCGTTTGTGTGCGAGCCTTTCTTTTAAGTGAGTTTTCTCTACTGGACTGTCAGTTGCATGAGAACAAGAACTGCAGCGATTTTGTTCCCCATTTTATCTCTGGGCCCTAGTGGACATGTGGTAGGGACACAATGACTATATATTGAATAAAGTAATTTGGATGAATTTGAAGACAAATCTGTCTGAGCTCGTAGTTCCTGCTCTCTTCCTTTCCACCACGTGACTTTCTGATTCTTTCCCCTAAAAACTAACAGGTTTCTGACTGTTTAAAAAATAAATAGAAAAGCACCTGGTCTCCTGTCCCAACCCCTGCCCTGATTCAAATTCTGCATAAAGAGAAGCCCATTTTTAAACAGCCCTTCTGTTTATTTTACTATTTTACTACTAGGGTTATTTTACTATTATACTAGTATACTATACTATTAATAAAATTTTTCCTCCCCAAGCACAAAACCTTAGAATGAGATCTGCCTTTTCTCTACTTCTGTTTTAGTCCAACAAGCCACATGTTTCTTTAAAGTTTTTATTTACTTATTTGACACAGAGAGAGACAGCCAGCAAGAGAGGGAACACAAGCAGGGCGAGTGGGAGAGGAAGAAGCAGGCTCCCAGTGGAGCAGGGAGCCTGATGTGGGGCTCGATCCCAGGACTCTGGGATCGTGCTCTGAGCAGAAGGCAGACGCTTAATGACTGAGCCACCCAGGCGCTCCAACAAGCCACATTTTAACATATATACAAACTGTGTGACAGTAATTTTTCGATCCATGCTAAAGGTTTTAAAGAACTTGTGAAAACAGGCACCTCAAACGTATCTTTGAATATATATTGATTAGTCAAAGAAAAATCAGAAACATAGGGAAATGTCCTCAATGGGCCTAGGTGAGAAGACTATTTGAACCTCTATTCTTAAGGCATTTCAACTAAACTTATCAAAACCCTACTAACGTATGTTTATTGATAATGAATGTTATGCAAATCTTTTATATTCTATAGGAAACAATATTCAGACTCTTCAACAACAGCAGACTGAATCTCAGTGGCATGGGTTTTTAATGCCTTAATTCTGGAGGTGATATTGCCTCGCCAACAGAAAGCAGCAAGCTGAAAGTCAAACTGCATAAAATCAGAGGAAATCACATATTCATCACTTTGTATTTGCCCTGCCCATTTACTGACGTGTTTCTCAGATTTTCAAAGATTTAAGCATCAGATGTTTGGCAATACTTGTAACATCTGCTTCAAACTGGGCAGGTGACCTTGAAGAGTATTCATGCATTGAAGGCTTAGTTACAGGTTTGTACAATCAGTATCTATAAATATAAGGCAATATAGTTATCTATTTGTTTTAATTTTCAGTAACAAATTTAAAATATTTTCCATTGTGCAAAATACAGATGGGATTCAACATTTGACTTTACTTTTCTGAATTCGTATTTTAATTTGTCTAGTTTTAGGGCTCATCACCAGTGGCTTTGCACACACACGATCAAACCTTAATAGATCATTCTTTATCAGTTAAGAATGTGTTCAGCTGGAAGTTACAGAGAGCTGAAAACTTGGCTTAAACAAGAGAGGTTTCATTATCTTCCTCAACAAAATGTCTGGAGGAAGGTAACTGCGGGCCTTGGATCAATCAAACAATATCCGGACAGATTTCAATACACTTCTCTTGCTTCTTTCCTCAGCTATGTTGTCTTATGGCTTCAAGATGGCCACTACATGTCTACACATCAAGAAAGCCAAAGCTTTTAACCTGTCAAATCTGGAATTACATGGTCAGCAGCAGTGAGGTAATCTGCTTGATAGACTCCTTCTACCCACCATGGAAAGGCAGCCTTCTCTGAAATAATCTACTCTTTGCTAATAACTTTTTTTTATCCTGCCTCCTTTTGCCCATAAGAGTATTCCACTTTGTACAGCTCATAAGAGCTTCTTTCTATTTGCTAGATGGGTTGTTGCCTGATTCATGAATCATTGAATAAAGCCAGTAAGTTGAATTTACCCAGTTGAATTTGGTTCTTAGCAAAGGGCATCAGAAAAGTATTGAGTTTTTACTTTTACTCAGTTGAATTTGGTTTTTAGCAAAGGGTATCAGAAAAGTATTGAAATGAGTATATTGCCAATCTGACCCAAATTGGTATTCTTTTTTGAAAGAGGAATGGAAAGGATGGCTCTTGGAGAGTCAGTTGATTGTGCTTGCCATAGACTCCTTTGAAAACAAAACTCTTTCTGATTAGTAGGCATATTAACATTAGTAAAGTCTAGTTGTGTAAGTGAGGGGTGGGGAGGGTATGAGGAAGGCTACCCTAGACTACCTCTTGCCCTCACTTCTCTTATTACCTCAAAGTATTATGGCCTTTTTATTTGATGAACAAACAATCTAAATCCCTCATTTTATCCATGATGAAATAGAGAAATACAAGGGATAAATCAACTATCTAAGATCATAAAATTAGTGGCAGCTGTAGAAAAAAATCACACATTTTTTTATTTGGTCCAATGTGTATCATACCATTGTTTTTCATTTGTCTGCCTTTTGTTGTTACATAATTTGTCCCAAGGGAATCATAATTGTGGCTGCACTGAATTCTATCTCTTCATTTTAGTTGTTCTCCACATTGAGAATCCTCTCTTCTCCAAGAGGAATTCCCCAAATTATTATTTCTGAGACTTCCTTAAGAGGTATAGAAACATGATGTGAGCTAATGAAGTTTCAAGAAGGGCTCGTCCTAATTCCATACACCTTTACTGTGATTCATGAAATATTTGGACTTTCTATGATTTTAAATTGCATTTATGATTTCTATTTACCATGTTTCGCTTTGTAATTTTTCTATTCCTAGTTAGATTAGTTGCTATTTTTTGTTACTAAATGGGAGTCATATTTTCTATTTCTATTCTTTGACTTTTTTTTTAAACAAGCACATTTGACATATTTGTTTTAATTTCCAACCACTACACTCTTCCACCATCAATATATTATTTCACTTCCTCTTTGTTTCATCTCCTAAACTAAGTCATTATATTTTTACTGCAATATTTATTTAGATTTATGCACATATTACTAAATTATTTGATTACTGTGGTTTGTATCTCTTCCTTCTTCTCTTCTGGTTCAATGTTCTTCTTATTGAAGTACATCCTTTAGTGGTTCTTTCAGTAAGGAAACTGAGAACGGTCAACTCTATCAGTTTTTATTAAAAAATCTCTTTGTCATATTCTTCATCTTTAATTATAGTTGATTTGAGCATGAAGTTTTAAATTGACAGGTGTTTTCCCCATCACACTTTTGGGTCTATTATTCTATTTTCTACTGGTTCTATTTTTGTTGATGAAAAGTCTGCTTCAGCCTAATCGTTGTTCTTTAGGTAATCTGAATTTTCTTTCTAGTTGCTTTTAATATATATGTATTTTTAAGTTTAGCATTATTTATTCTACTGCATTGTACCTAGATATGGATTTATTTTTATTTATTTCATCCCTCTGTAATTCTTATTAGATATATGTGTGATCATTTCATTCTTCCCTTCATGCCTCATAGCATTAAAAAAATTGCATTTGTTCTCCTTTCTTCTGTACTAATTGGAGGTAATTTCCTTGGACATGTCTTCTGGTTTAGGCAATAGTTCTTTAGCTACTGAGTAGCTCATCCATTGAGGATTTTCATTTTAATGAACGTATTTCTCAATCTCGTAAAGTTTTCTTTGGCTAGTTTTCAAATTTGCCTTTCCCTTTTTAAAAATTATATTTTGCTCTTTCATTTTATAGCTATTCCTTCTTTAATCTATTTTATCATTCTATTTTGTAGATTCTTGTAGATTATTTTATTACATTAAAGTATCAAGGTACTAATCTTTCTGTTGTGTCTCCTGATTCTCCCTACAGAAACTTGTTTCCATCTGTGGCTTGTCATTTTGGTAATAGTGCACTTTTCTTCACTTTAAGATTCTTGAACCCCTCCCAGGCTGGTTCAGTGTCCTTACACCTAGGTTTGGGATTTTCTTCTCCTTCTCCTTCTTTTTACAGTATATTCTTTATTTGAGATTTTCAAATTACTCAGCATGAATGCACACTTGCATAGAGTCATCGTTGAGGGTCTAACATTTGCTGAGAATTTATTTCTTCCTTTGTAGTAAGTGGAAACATATATCCTTGTTGCTTACCTAAACCAGTATCTTCCACACTTACTGTGGTGTCAGATCTGTGCTTACCACTCTGACCACAAATTTCTTCTGTATTTCTGAAGCAATTGTATTTTTTCTTTCAAACTTAACTATGTATCATATTTTTGATATACCATATCCAGAACGCCCACAAGTTAGCAGAAAAAGACTTATTTATGTTAACTTCAGCTTGCCATGTTGCTAGAAACAAAAATCCTGTTGTTATTATTATTATACTATTACTAGTGCATTTTATCGAAATACTGTCAAAGGACTGCTCCCGTGCTTATTATTCTTGCCATTTCTACACCATTTTAAGAACAGAATCATATGGCTGCTCCAATCAAATCCTCAACTAATCTGTGTTGCAACATTTTCATACTGTTTTTACATAACTGGCTTCCATATTTTAGATTATGCTTATAGCATAGAGATAGAACAAAATAATTTGTATAGATTTAGATCAGTCACACACTATTTTGAATTCCTTCAGGCAAAGTAACAGCAGAATTTCATACACTGAGTTCTTAAGTATATTTTTTTCTCCACTCTTTTGAGATCCCCATTTTAACAATGTCCTCCCTTCTCCACTCTTGTAACTCCCAAAGGGGGAAGAGATGAGAGGAAGATACTGAAAGAATTTGTGAGAAATGACAAAAAGAAAAATAAATATGTAATAAGTTGGCAGAAGACGGGAAGGAAATAAAAAAGATTAAAGGGTAAATTTGGAGGAGTGGAGAAAAGAAGATGGAAATGAATAATGGAGCTTTGGATAAATGATGAGAGCAAGAAGGTAGGGGGGCTGGGGTGGAGAAAGTGTGGAGCATTGGGGGTGATAAGAAGAGGAAAAGAACAAACATCATTTATGGCTCGTGGGGGCTGGACAGAATATTAGGTACTTCCTATATCTCATGTAGCACCACCAAATGGGTGAACTATGAATGGTTATGTTATTTCATTTGGTAAATCTATTAAGTCAGTGACATTAAATAATTCATCCAAGATCTGAAGGATGACTAAAACCCAGAGTCAAAATTCAAGCCCAAATCTGTGTGTTTTCACCAAACCTGGGGCAGGATTGGAAAGGTCACTCTCCACGCTCTGTGTAGAGCACAGGACAGATGCCCCTGCTTCTTTTCTTTGCTGGTTAATTGCATCTCTGATTAGTAGAGGACAAAGGGAAATGCACAGAAGAGAAGCCTGACAGGGTTGAGAAGGAAATGGCTGGGAGAAAGGAAGACGATCCATTTCTAAGCTCTTTGTCCCCTAGAAATGTAGTAGGCCTCCGAGGAAGAGCCCCTCAGCGTAGGCAGGGACAGCCTGAGCCTTGAAGAAAGCATAACCCAGAAGTGAATGGGAAGAGAAGAGCTGAAGCATTTTCAGACCTCACTACTCCAGCAAGCTGAAAAAAAAAAAAAAAAAAAAAAAAAAGAAGGCAGAAAGATCTTCAACTCCTTCTTCCTCTCCATTCACGCTATCATATACTGGGCTGCCCAGTATTGCCCTTTAAAATCAAGCCTCCTTCGAGAGCAGTGAACGCACCAGCATCTGTAGGGTGCGTAGGATTCCATGTCATTCTTGTTTAAGACGCAATACAACTTAAATAGGGTTTGCTGCATTACTCACCAACCCGTCCTCCCCCCAAAATACCAAGGCGGTATTATAAAACAATTTCAGGTCTGAACGAGTCCTCTGTTCCCACCGATGATGCCACGTACCACGTCTCCATGTTGCTAGTAGTAGCACGGAAGTCAGCTAGCTGTATGGTGACGTAGGCTCACCTTGTCATTAAAGTTCAAGAAAATCACAGGTCCCTTCCTTTAAGAAAAAAAAAGAAAGGAAAACTCTAAAAAATTCTTGCTAATTTTTATCACCATTTTTATTGTGTGATTATTTCCAGAGATGGAAATAAATGTCACTTTTAATGCCCAAATTCAAGTTTAGTGTTATCTCAAATCATCTCTTGATAAACCCATCATTTAAAATGGTCTATTCTAATTAGAGACAAGTTTGGAGAATGAGTGTTTCTTTCGGCTCTCTCTTAGGGGCTTGTAGAGCCTGCGAAGTATTTCAGAGAAGGCAGGACCTCCCTCTACAAATCTTAAATTGCCCACGCTTTTGAACTCCCTTTCTCTTTTAAAGCTACCTAGGTTAAAAATTAAGCCCCTACAGCGAAGGGCACCTGTATTTGTTCCTCCTATTATGCAGCTATAGTGAAATGCTTTACAGCTGTCTAAATTAGCATAATTAAATCCACATCAATTAAAAACCTCAATCACCTCTCTCCCCTTCACATGTAGATGGTGACATTTGTCTAAGGTGGGACATAACAAAGGAACTTTTTAACAGTTGAAGATCTGGCTGAAAAGGAGGGTAATAGGATTGGTCTATTGTCCTGGGTTCACCTTAAGACTGCGAGCAGTGGTCCACCCGTGCTGCTCGGCCTAAGGAGGAGGCGGTTTGCATTTCAATGCTTCTGGCACCGGGGCGGGCCATTAGAGATGTGCATTTTACAACAGGCCTTTCCTTCTATTGCTCTTTATCCAAGAGTAATGAGGGTAAACAAAGCACCATTGTGACTTTGGGGATGGTGGTTGTTTTTAAACTGGGGAAGCCGGGTGACCTCAGGATAGCGACAAGACTACACCGTGTGGTGCTGGCAAAGAAAATTCCTGGAGATGAAAACTGACATGGGGTCCAGGGGTTAATTTCTGGAACAGACAAATTTGCATACAAATGAAAAATGATGGGCTTTCTGTTCTCCTAAATTTTCAATGTCATCAGCATCAAACAGCAGCCTGTGCTCCTTGCCTTTTGAAGAATATTCATTACTTTAGAAGAAGGGTCACCTTGTTTGGTGTTCAACTCAATGCAGGTCAATGACTTCATCTGTGAAACTTAATCTGGAGGGTGTTTTGGGTGCATTTTTGTAATTCTTCCAAATGTGGCTTAAATGATACTTATTGTTATAATCATAAACTTTTCTGAAAATACATCGAGTGCCATGTGGTTGACTACTTTGAGCATTTACCTTTTTCACCCTCTTGCGTTATTTAACCACATTTGGTTGACCTTTTCTTTTTACAGTATTGCAGAGGAGAGCAACTTGGTGTATGCTTAGTTACTGGATACAAGACAGGACATGATGATACTTACTAATTTCTCTAAAGCACATGGTATTTCGTGATTCTTATTCGACTTTTAATTGTTTTTTTTTTCGTATTTAAAGATTTTATTTTATTTTTTTTTAGAGTAGTTTTAGGTCCTTAGCAAAATTGAAAGGAAAGTACAGGGAGTTCCCATATACCCCCCGCCCCCGCTGTGATCAACATCGCAGATGTACGCCAGAATAGTACATTTGTTACGACTGACAAACCCACCCTGACACATCATAATCGCCCAAGTCCATAGTTTACCTTAGGGTTCACTCTTGGTGTTGCACATTCAATGGGTTTGGACAAATGTATAATGGCATCTATCCATGATTGTAGTGCCATAGACTATCAAACATATGTAGTATCATATAGTTTCATTGCTCTAAAAATCCTCTGTGCTCTGCTTATTCATCCCCACCCCCCTCTTATCCCTGGCAACCACTGATTTTTTACTGTCTTAGTAATATGCACTGAAATTTCCTGCACGTCTTTTCATGGCTTGATCGCTCGCTGAATAATATTCCATTGTCTGGATATACCACAGTTTATCTATTCACTTACTGGAGGACATCTTGGTTGCTTCTGGTATACTTTTTTTGATGACATCATTCATACCTGCTCATTTTTATGATGTTAGAATAATATAAGTATGCAGAAGGAAAAAAATTATTCAGAGTTCTAGGTCCCAAGATGACTGCCAGTTACTATTTTAGTGTATACCTTTCCTCGGCCTCTTTTCCATGCTCTGTTAGAAATTTCCAGCACACGGAAGGCTAGGACACACCCTGGTGCCTGCGGCAGAGCTGGCTGTCCTTACTAGCTAAGGCTGTTGTCAAGGACATCCTGCTAGTGTCACCTTCTCAGGAGTTGAAATCCCTCTCCCTTCTCTACTGCACCACCAGTGATCCCACTAGAAGACCCCAAACAACTTCCTGAAATCCCTCAATCATCCCTTTTGTACAATACAGATGGCTCTAGATGTTGCTGTAAATTCCTAACTGTTAAAGTACATCAAAATTCTTATTCAAATTTTAGGACAATATTGAAATGGTTACATTTGTGTAATGAAACAAAGAATATTTCCCCCAGCTCCTCAGCTTCTCAGAACGGCAGGATGCCTCGGTGGGCATGTCTGACTCTACGGGCCCTTCCGATTTGCCTGCATTTCCTGTGGGGAATAGTTAGTGATACTTTTTATTGAGTCGTTGAACGCTTTTCAACACTTTACTTCTCTCTAGTGGGTGAGATGCCTCCTTGGCAGTTTATTGTTGTTGTTTCTCTCTCTGTACTATTAATAAGAAAGAAAGGAATCAGGCATAAACTTCAGAAATCTTATAAAAGGAGAAGCTCTCATTTTTAGGATCTAAAATGATGAAGAAATCCCTTATAGACATAGTAGCATCAAGGCAGCTGAATTGCTATGATTCATAAGCCATAAAAGCAATATCGTCACATGCATGGGGATAAAATGTATCTGCCTTAACCTGGAACTTTCCAGGCATATATAATCCAGTCATATAAATCCCTGGTGTAATGAGTACCTTTAACATATGTCAATCGATCAGAACTCTCTTTAAGTTTTTCATGAAGTTATGTTTATTGCAATTATGACTTGCTAAAGGAATTTTGAAGCGATAAACAAAATGTCTCAAGGTCTACATGTCCTGTTTAGACAAGGAGTTTTATATTGATTCTAGTCTACTTTTACCTAACCTTATGTAGCAAGTATCACAAAGACATAATTAGAAAATTTGGTACAATATTTAGCCCTGGTCGCAGTGTGGTGGAATTGTTTGACTGCTGAGTAACTGAAGCTTGTTTGCATCCTAGTGTGTAGTGAAAGGCAAACTTCAAAGAAAATATTATATCTCCCAACTCCAGCTCCTGAGTGTCTTGGAAGTATAATACAGCAAGGCTTAAAACTCCCTGCTGGGGAAAGGGCAATTTGACACTGAAACTACTGTTAAACCACTATTGAAACACTGGTTTGCAAGAGTTCTTATTAAATAAATATAGTTAAAGCCTTAAAAGGCACGAGGAAAATACACCCAAGTCATAGGGAAAAAAATGGGGGAGAAAAGTCTTTAAAGTTGGACAGTATGTGTTGACAAAATTTGGAGATTTTTAAACATGTATCTACACATTTATTTTATAAATTGTACATAAGACTGGCTCCTTTTCCAGTGCAAAATCAAATATTTAGATTTGCAAAAACCTATGGAAGCCAGATTTTAGACAAAAAGGGATTTTTTTGTCAGACTGTCAGTCTCTGAATTTCATCACAATCTGTTCAGCTGTTTTTGTTGCAGGCAGGCGTAAACCGTACTGGGTAAGTGTGTGTTTGTATTTATTATTAAAATGGGGATGCTAAATCCTGCTTTCTAACAGTCTTCACGTTCTTTAAGGCTGTGCTGGTCACAGAGTAGCAGACTCACCAGGTCCACGTATGAGAGTCACGTGCGGAGCGGGAGGGAGAGAGGACCACTGGCAAATGCCCTCAACTAGCACCTTCACTGCAAAACAAGGTTTTGAGCTTTTTAAAAAAAACAACCTGGCATTCTTCCTCATAACTTTTCCTTCACCTGTACGTACTTATTCTTGCCTTGAAGAGGGATGGGGAATTGATTTGTCCGTGGCAGATTGAAATGTTTTATTTAACCGTCATGATTTCTTTATCCTACCCTCTGCACTAATCTAAAACTAAGAAGCTGGGCTGGCACTTGGGACATCCTTTAGCATGCACGTATGAGTGTACGTGACCATGGCCTGAGAGGGTACTACAGATAGAAGCTGCGTCTCCAGACGGTGGGACAGCAGATTAGAGAACAAGCCAGTAAACAAATACCGAATCTTCTATAATTACATGTCTATGGAGCTCGCTCTTCCGCCAGCTAGGACTTTCCCATACATGGCTCTTGACATACAGAGTCACATCTAGCAAAAAGATTTAAGATGACATTACTGCTTCAGAAATACAGCTCTTTACAACAAGACAACAATACAGGGCGCCGGGGTGGCTCAGTCGGTTAAGCATCTGCCTTTGGCTCAGGTCATGATGCCGGGGTCCCAGCATCGAGCCCCGCATCGGGCTCCCTGCTCAGTAGAGAGCCTGCTTCTCCCTCTGCCCTTCACCCCACTCATCCCCTCTCTCAAATTAATAAATAAAATCTTCAAAAACACCAAACAGAAAAAACACAGGACGATAATACAGTTGTTCTAATCACAACTGACGGTGACAGATTAACATTTGAGGTCCATTTTCGGATTTTAAAAATGTATAAAACTTATACTTTTAATTGAGTGTATTACTCTGCTCAGGGCCGCCATAACGAAATAGCACACACTGAGCGGCTTAAACAATAGAAATGTACTTAATACAGTTCGGGAGGCTAGAAGGCCAAGCTCAAGGTGCCAGTCGGGTTGGTTTCTGGTGAACCCTTTCTTCCCTCCCTGCAGACAGCACCCTCTTGCTGGGTTACCACATGGACTTTCTTGTGTGTGAATGCAGAGAGAATCTCTAGTGCTTTTCCTCTTAAAAAACACAAGTCCTGTTGGATTAGGGCATAACCTCAGGACCCCACTTAATCTTAATGACCTCCTTAAAGGCCCTATCTCTAAATATAGTCAACACTGGGTGCTAGAGCTTCCACATAGGAATTTGGGGGAGGACACAGTTTTGTCCATAGCACTGAGATACAAGGCTCACCGGAAGTCCAGGTTTCTTTTTAT
Source organism: Ursus arctos (assembly GCF_023065955.2). Classification (NCBI taxonomy): domain Eukaryota; kingdom Metazoa; phylum Chordata; class Mammalia; order Carnivora; family Ursidae; genus Ursus; species Ursus arctos. Next base: position 27,208,202 of record NW_026622763.1, on the reverse strand, counting down.
CCGGCTGGCTTTCTACGTCCGTTCAGTGTAAGACTAGTCTCCACATTCTGTTCAGAACTTCTGATTTGCAGTTTTATCCATTTCTGATTAGTAACACACGGTAAAAATGAATGCCATTGCTCCATATATGTGGTTTGGTACACAAATTATTTCTAAAAATAAGGTCTTTGGAGAATAGTAATTAAAGGTATTCTTGGTGATTAAAAAAGGTTGAGAGGGCTTGGAGAGACTATTACGTGTCTGAGGAGGTGACTTCAACTAAGAAGTCTCTTGAGATCACTTCCGGTTTTCAGCTCCAAGAATCTATGAATGCAGTCATACTCATAATACAATTTCATCCCCAAGAATGAAGAATTGTATGGCATTAAGAACCCAGTAAACTACAACAAAGCAGTCTTCTCTCCAAATTTTTAAGAAGTAAATATTGCTGCTAGATTTACAAAGAATGCTGAAACTCCTAAGCCTGGTTGTGTACCTGTGGCAGAGACTGACTTTACCTAGATACTCATCAATTCCATTTCCCTTTCTGGGCAGGGAGACTCCATTTCCCAGCTTCCTTTAGGTTTGGCCATGTGATTAGGTCCTGGCCATTCAGAAGTGGCTGGAAATGAGATACAACACTTCCAGAACTGCCCAGCAAACTATCTCTGTGATTTTTCATGATTTCTCTTCTTTGGAAGTAATAATGGTGGTTATGTTTTGAAGTCACATGATACACAGAGCTTAGGTCCCATAGTCACCAATGGAAAGAAGCACCCAGGAAAACTCTGATTTTTGGGAATAAGAAATAAATTTTACTGTGCTAATCCACTGAGATATGGGGGTTGTTTGTTATAGCAGCTAACAATAATTGTCCTTATTAGTATAATGCCAAGGACATTTAAAAAATTTTATTTTTTTAAAGATTTTATTTATTTATTTTAGAGAGAGAGCACATACAAGCTGGGGGGAGGGGCCCCGGGAGAGGGAGAGCAGACTTCCCACTGAGCGGGGAGTCTGATTCAGAGTTTAATCCATGGGGCTTGATCCCAGAGATCCCAAGATCATGATCTGAGCTGAAGGCAGAAACTTAACTGACTGTGACACACAGGTGCCCCTATGATACTAATGACATTAAAAGAAATTTTGGGACAGCAGATTATATTTTATCTATTGAAAATTATATACCATTGTGGGGCGCCTGGATGGCTCAGTCATTAAACGTCTGCCTTCGGCTCAGGGTGTGATCCCAGGGTCCTAGGATCGAGCCCCGCATTGGGCTCCCTGCTCAGTGGGAAGCCTGCTTCTTCCTTTCCCATCCCCCCTGCTTGTGTCCCCTCTCTCACTGGCTGTCTCTCTCTGTCAAATAAATAAATAAAATCTTAAAAAAAAAAAAAAAGAAAAAATATACCATTGAAAATATACTAGGCAAAAAATGCAGAATTTCTAATTGTTTTAAGAAATCAAATGAATGTAGTTGCTATCCTGGTAGCTTTTGTCTCCATCATCAGCGAGATTCTGACCAGAATCTTTCTGCATCAACTATTAATTGTCATTTGCCACTAGGTGTACCCACAAATCACAACAGGGCTTTAGGCTTCCACCTGTTCATATCTTTGATACTATTGAACATTGGGAAGCACTTTTAAAAAGTGGATTTAAAGGCACTGATCAGATGCCACTTGTACCTCCCCTGTCCCCTAAAATACATCTGGTGAGAATTCTATATCTTCTGAATTCCATTCGTCTGGCCAAACCAACAGTTTAGTTCAGGGATGGCAAATATGTTATATCTGATGTGTCTACTCAATGAGTTTGTAGTGACTGGGCTGTGAAGGACTCAGAGGTAGAGCCTCAGATCATTGGAATCATCTTTGTCTGCCAAAGGCCAGAGCATGTGGGCTAGAGGTGCATGTGTCCTGTACTTGCCATTGCTGGCTTACACTGTGTTTCTAAATATTACATTTCTGCATCCATCTGTCTACCTCAGATAGGATCCAGTCTGGATGCAAATGTTGAGACCCCAGTAACTCTAATTTGTCTGACTCATCTCCCATTCCCAGTGAAGATGGAACTGCGCAAGTTCTGGCATCTAGAGTCTAGAGTTCACTGACGAAGTAATAGATCCCACGCCTTCTACTAGATGGTGGTTAAGCATTAAGAAGTGAACATTCTCATGCCTCATTGATGAGAATGTATCTTGTGACAAGGTTTCTGTAGTACGATCTATTAATATGTATCAAAATATAAAGCAGATCAACACTTTGACTCAGTAATTGTACTTTTTGGACTTGATCCTAAAAATACAAATGAATATTTACATACAATGGTATCAGTTGTTTTTAATAGCAATATTTGTCATTAAAGGATTGGTTAAATAAGTTATGATGCATTCATGTGATGGAACACTATATGGCCTTTGAATAAGATAAAGTAGACCAATGTGACATGAAAAGCTGTCCATGATGAAATGTAAAGTGAAGAAGGCAAGTTGTAGAATAATGTGCATTATATTAATTTATCTAATATGCAGTTTATAGAGTAGTGCATATACTATTCTGTCTAGTGTTTTTATATGCTGGATATAAGAATATACTGGAAGTACAGATCCCACATGTAAAAGACAGTATATCTGTGGGATACAATGGAAGCAAGGGGTAAGGCATGATCTAGGTAACTTTACATTATGTACTTATCTATGTGTTGTTCAATTTTTTTTCAATTAGCACATATCACCTTTTTAAAAAAGATTTATTTATTTATTTTGAGAGAAAGAGAGAGCATGTGTGGGAGGGGCAGAGGAAGAGGGAGAGAGAAACTCAAGCAGACTCTGCGCTGAGCGTGGAGCCTAATGTGGGGCTTGACATGGGACTCGATCTCACACCCCTGAGATCACAACCTGAGCCAAAACCAAGAGTCGGTGGCTCAACCAACTGCACCATCCAGGCACACCACACATATGACCTTTTTGTCAGCAAAAGTAGTATAATCATTTTATTTTGAGTGGAATAAAAGAAACAATAGAAGCTGATAATTCCTTATTTTCTTCAAGATAAAATAAAAATCCTAAATGAAAGAATTAAAAAACTCTTCTAGAAGATGCATAGTTATTCTAGTGTATATGTGATATGTTTTAAAGTTTACCCAGAACTATAGAAAGATAATTAATACAAAGAAAATGGAAACAATGATGGTCTGCACTGGAAAGTCTGCTTTTTAAATCAAATTTTCACGGAAGTCTACTGTTTCTGGAGAATACTACACAATATATTGGATTCCTAGAAAATGCAGTCAAAAGTAGATAATCCAATCAAGAAGGTCAGCATGTGTAGTGGGCGGTACAGCTATTTAATTTTACTTGCCTAGAATCCATTCCCCCTTCTTACGATAAGAGAAGTATGATGCCTTTGCCTACCATGTGTTAGAGATTCACTGTGTCTTGCCCTGTTCTGGTCAGTGGATGGGCATGGGATCTAAGCTATGCCCATCATGCTTTCTTCTAAGATTTATACTTTTGAACATAATTGCACAGGGAGTAGCTGGAGCGTCCTGGATCTGCAAGACTCTACTCTTGTTTAGTTTTTTTTTTTTTTTTTTAATTTAAGATTTTATTTATTTGACAGCGAGAGACACAGTGAGAGAGGGAACACAAACAGGGGGAGTGGGAGAGAGAGAAGCAGGCTTCTCACTGAGCAGGGAGCCCGATGCGGGGCTCGATCCCAGGACTCTGGGATCACGCCCTGAGCTGAAGGCAGACGCTGAACGACTGAGCCACCCAGGCGCCCCTCACTTTTATTTAGTTTTGTTCTATTTGTTTCTTTGTTTGTTTTACTTTTCCATGGTTTAGTCATTCATTTATTCAATGAGTATTTATTTAGGTGCCATCTGCTGTGCAAAGTAATAAAATATCCCTGCCCTAATATGTTACTTAGGACCAATAATAAATGTAAGTCAGCAAACATAAAGTGTGTGAAAAAAAGATAAGTGCTACAGAGAAAAAAATTAAGGAAGGCAAGAAGATAAGATGCTTCCCTATTGGGGTGGGATTGAAATTTTAAATGGGGGGGGGGAGGAAGATCTCATTGAGAAGGTAAGGTGTGAGAAAAATCCAGAAGGAGGTGTAGGAGTAAGCTAGGTGGCAATCTGTAGAAAGATCCAAAGATCAAAGGTCTGAGGTGGGATTGTGCCCTGGGTCTTCAAGAAATGTGCCTTAGCAGAGAGAAGGAGAGAGAGGATAGTAGGGGTGAAGTCAGAGTGGTCTGGGGGCCAAGGACAGGTCACAAAGGGACTCCATGGTCAAAGTAAAGATGTTGGTTTTGTCCCTGAGTAAAATGGAGCCATTGAAAAATTTAAGTAGAAGAGTGACATTACTTGACCTACATTTAAATATCATCTATTTGTTTAATAGGTTGGAAATCACCTGAGGATGGGGAAGGGCAGAAACCCAGGAATAGTTAGGAGGTTCCTGCATTCATCCAGGTGAGGAAGGAGAGTGGCTTGAAAGAGGGTGTAGACCTTGAGGTAATGAGAAACCGTGGGATTCTAGAAATATTCTGTAGTTCAGCTTTTCCTTTGACTCTATGAGCAACTCCATATCCTTTCCATAAATTATTTTTCTCTGTAAAGTTAGACATTTTAGACTTTTATTCTTGCAGTCCTAGAACCCTAATGGATTCAGAATGTCCAGAAATGGTAAGAAAAATAATGATCTCTTACTAACACTGTGGTCTTGAGTAAATTAACCTATTTGCACCTCATTTCTTCATTTGTAATATAGCGAAGTAATAACAAGTTGAACCATATGAAACAGTCATTTTTAGGTCAAAATTGTCCAATGTTGACTTGTTTATATAGCTTACCTCTAGAACCCACCCTCTTGGCTGTTGTGAGGATTAAATGAGCTAATACATGTGAAACACTTAGGATGGTGCTCAGTACATTGTAAGAACAAACTAAGTGTTAGCTATTACTGCTCTTATTATTACCCGTGTTTTACCTTTGCAACATTTTTTTCACATTCATTTTCCGTGATGGCCTCTTGGGATAGGCAGGACAAGCACCATCACTCACATGTTTGAAAGAACTTTCTCCAGCACCTTAAAGGGTGTTTGCTCACCCATCATGCCGTTTGATTCTCAAAACAATCCGATGTCGTATGTAGCATGTTTTCAAGTCTGCTTTACTTGTTTAAATTAACTAATGAAATAAAAAGATAAGTGACTTGTACATAGTTGATATTTTTCCCCAGCAGACAGAGATGAGATTATTATGTGTTATCCTGACACAGACATTGTAATTCACGGGATGTACAAAAGCACAATTTGGAGCTCTTACTCTTTAGGATGCAGTTCAACGATCATGTCCTTCCTGAGAAATCTTATGATTCCTGGGGGCACATTTTGTTGCTCTGTCTTCCAGGCTCCATAGCTCTTCACTCGTATCTGTTTATAAAGCGATGTTTTGTGAACGGTACCTGTAGTATTGCAATCATTCTGTTTATGTGTCTTCTCTCCTCCACTTCAATTCCTTATTTATCTCTGATTTCTCTACACCTAGCGTAGTATCCGGCACAAAGTGGCTGCCAAGTAAATGGTTAAAAAAATTAACAAGGAACTAAGTGAACAAATGAATTAATGATTATTCTCTCTGTTTTATTCATTAGAAAACCAAAACCCCAGATAGTGAAGTAGATTTCCCAATTTCACACAACTACCAAATGAATAAGCTAGGAGTCAAGCCCAGGTTGCACAAATCCATGGCCAGAATGCCATCAAATGTGGCATAAAGCTTCACACCAAAATGAAACCGTGGTGTATTCAGCCTTGAATGTGCCTACCAGACGAAAACCTACCCCAGATGGCATATCCAATTTAATCAACATCACCTGTGAGCCAAACTGAACAGTAAATGTTAAGACAGGATCACTAATAATGGGGACCTGGAATGTAGCCAGAATTAAAACAATGATCTGCTTAACAATCCCTCTGGGCTGGATGCATGTGGAGAATGGATAAATGCTGGATATCGAAACAGCTGTTCTATGGCAAACTGAAATGGGGCAATCATAGATAGCAAAGGGAGAAGAAACACTTGAAAGTTGTCTTAAATAAAGGAGTGCTTTAAATAGCGTGTGACCTGGCTGTGGCCTCTTAAGAAGCCAGCACCCCCTACAAACCACGGTGGCATGCATCTCTAGAGAATGAGGTAACTTTGGGTGAGTAAAGACTATGGAATTAGAAAAGGCAATGGCAACTGGTACCCATCAGTTCCCAATATGCATAGACCATATCAGTCCAAATGTCATCTTGGGATATGAAGATCAGTGCTGCAAAGGAAAATGCCATATGTCACCACCTCCACAACTTTGCCTCCTAAACACGATCATTTCCCGTAAACTCCTTATAGGCACTGCATAAGCTACCCTGTTTTCCATATACTGTTTATTGCCTAATTATTTTAAGATTAAAATGAGGTGGTGTCTTCTCAGTACAGTCACAAATTGCCTTAGATCAGAAACCAAAGCTGATGTTCCAAAACACTTACCAACCTGACACAGACATAGAGTAACCAGCCTGCCAGCTTGACACGGTCTGGGCTTGCACCAGTTGCCCTCCTTCTGTTGGGTTGATGCCTCTACACGAATAAGTGTAGTAGGACCACATACACTCAGTGTTCTTGGAAAGGACTTCTGGATGGATTGACTCCCCAAGTTCATTTCTTTTATTTTATTTTATTTTATATATTTATTTGAGACAGAGTGAGAGAGAGAGCACATGAAAAGAGGGAGAGGAAGAGGGAGAAGTAGACTTTCCTGCTGAGCAGGGAGCTCGACGTGGGGTTTGATCCCTGGACCCTGGGATCATGACCTGAGCTGAAGGCAGCTGCTTAGCCAGCTGAGCCACCCAGGTGCCCCCCCAAGTTCATTTCTATACCTGTCTGCCATTTGGGGAAAGAACCTATCAATGTGTCCTTTATCAACCATATAACTGTATTAAAATAAGCATGTCCATTATAGACCAAGGTCTAAAAATAAGGGGACAACTGAGTAAGAAAGCAGTTGTCCCCCCCAAAATAATTTCATGTACTCAACAGTCATTTTAAAATGCATACTCTGCATCGCTGTGCTGGTATTTGGGAATATAGAGATAAAAACAACTGTGCTTACTTTTCAGGAACACATAGGTTAGTAGAAATACAGATTTTATCACTGCTATTACCAACTATAATATGACCAAATGTTTTAAGAATCAGTTCCATATAATCATTATAACAGCTACAAGACCATGCTAGGGTTGGTAAGTACAACTGAATTTCATGTATATAAACATTGGATCATGTCATCCAAACTTCTCAGTATGGGAATTCCTATCACGGCTTCCCTGAGAGGGGGCTAGCGGCTTTGTCAGACCACTTCCAGAACTGGGGAGAGAAGCCATTGTCTTATAAGAGAAACATGTTTTTAGGGAATGACTTTAAAAAAGCACTTTGCAAGATATACTACAATTGTGGATTTTCCCACATGACCTTCTCTAAGTCACCACTAAGAATTTAGGTAAACTGGATCTTAAGATCGGAAGTGATTTTGAAACTTGTAGCCAAAATATCTTCTGATTTCCACCCTTAGATATAAAAGGGTTATAGAGTGTAACTTTCACTAATTCTGAAGAGCCCTATGATAACACTTGATGAAAAGCATTTATGTAGTAGGAAAACTTCAGAAAAGTAAAGCACATCTTCATCCATTGTCCCTTGTCCTTATTTAGTTGGACTGTTTGATCTTAGTTGGTAAATTGCTCACCAATCCGTTCATTTAGGTTGAGCAAAAACTGTTAGTACTCCTTAACCGTTTTGAGGTGGGCAAACCTTTACTGGCTCTGTACTAAACTCTGATACTGTGGTAAGATAGATGTAGATATTACGACACAGATATTAACTCAACTCTCGAGGAGCTTGGAGTCAGATCAAGAGTTGCAGACATGTAAGTGGACAAGAGCAACATGAAGTGATCCAGATTTGTGAGAGAGGGTGCGAGCAGGAATCAACGGGTGTCAGCAAGAAGAGTGGTCAACTCTCTTTTCCATGTCGGCTGGCCTTCGCCAACACAACCATGATCCGAAGAGAGAAAAAATCCATTTTTCTTTTCCTCCAGAGAGATCGCTCTCTGGGACTTATCCAACCCATACTCCTTGTATGTAAACCACTTCATTAGTATGCTCTTCTACGTTGTAGCTTTCTGATGGCTATTGTTGGACTCGTATGGTTGGTTTGTATACGTTCCCGAACAACTCTAGCCGGTTTCAGACAACTACTAAGGCCTTGATGGGTAAACTACTGGAAACCACGTAAAGTAGTACAGCAGAGTATTTCAGGTATGTCATTAGGACTGTTTCTGCTGTATCTATATCATCTCTCTATGTTGAGGCATCTCAGAATTTAAAGACAATATGGGTGACCAGTTGAAAGTGATCAGAAATGCTTCCTATCCCCACCATAACCCACGTCATTTGTTTGGTCTCTGAGGTACCTTTCAGGTTGACCAAAATAATTCTCTCGTGTCTCTGACCCTGTTTGGTGTTGCTACCAATGAAGGTCCCACTGGAAAGTAGCTTAATAAGGGCACTGCTGTGTCACATCGCAGGGAACCCAGGTCAAAATAAAGGTTCACTAACTTGAAGCAACTTACATAAATAGAACCTTTAGGTGTGTCTGTGACCACACGAGCAGAAGGAGAAGTTGTATTCTGTGCCGTTGAATAGTATCAAGGACAGGCTCTTTCCTTGATATGCCAACAGAGAAATTTTGTTAGCAGTATTCTGTGAACAAAACACTTAAGAGAATGTATGTATACAATAGTTTAAAAAAAAAGGGTTACTGACACAGATGCCAATTTGGTGGGGCATATGGAACATTTACACTTGCCTTTTTCTTTCTTTCTTGCTACAGCTGGTGCTGATTTAGTATGTGAAATTTTACTAGCAGGAGTGCTAATCAAGACCGAGATTCTGTAAGGATGTAGTCATTTATGTAGGGGAAACTACGGGTATCATTAAAAAGTAGAAGACCATCTTATGGAAAAGCATTATCGTTATCAACCTCATTTTTAAACTAAACAGACACAATGGTACTGTAAGTATCACTTTAGCAGCCGAAAAAGTCAGAATGTTTTCCAGATAATGTTCAAAGAGGATTGCACCCACAGTTTAAAGTTTGGTCGTGTCAGAGTCATGCAGAAGGGTGAGCAGTTGAACAGTTATTCGCTTAACTTTTCTGCGTCGTGGTTCAGCAAAACTGCCTTTTGGAAACAGTTGATTTTTAAGGAACAAAATGTAATTGTAACGCTATGGAAGGTGAATGCGTTTTCCTGAATCATCTGGGGTTTGCTGGAGGGAAGGGGAGAGGCGGAAGGGCTTTGGGGTCTCCCTTATATTTTTGAATAATGAATCTTGCAATACGAGGCCGAATTTCCTATTCTAATCCCACTGATCATACAGGGGTTGAGAGAAAAATTAGATTAAAAAAAAATCTTTCCCAAGTGGCAACAAAAGCGTCGCTGGTGCGTGAAATCTGTTGTACAGGTGGCTTGGTGGAGCTGGAGACCTGCACAGCAGCTCCAAGACATCTGCTGCCTGAGGAAACCTGCGATGTGGTGGAGGGGGGCTGTGGCTCCCCGTGGAAGGCAGCCAGCTGCCCAGGGCTTTCGCTTCCACAGAGGGACCGAGAGCCTTGCTGGAGCTCCCGAGGAGCGGTGCAGCCCGGCCGCCCTCCTCTCTCGGAGAACTGCAAGGACACGGAGGGCCCGCAGCGAAAAACCAGTTAGATGCTGCAGGGCGAGTCGTGGGCCGTTTCTGTAATAGTTCCAAGGTCTTCGTCCGTCAGTCTGACAACAAGCGCGGGCCTGCCACCAAGCCATGTTTAGCTTATTTTCGTGGTTCATTTCTGTGACTCACTAGAAGTTATTTTTTATTTTCCTGATTCATGCCTTCAGTGTCCTCACAAGAGATAAGTGAAAAGTGACGTTTGTTAAAATGCGAGCAACAAAATGTTTTGTTGTAAAATAACGAATGATTATAAATGTTTTAGATGGCTGGTTTAATTGTTTTAGAATATTTTGACATTGGTATGGCACTTAGAGAAGCAGAATACATATTATGACTTATAAATAACTTTTCACTAACTAATTAAAATTCATTTATTGAGTATTACCACATAACCAACAACTATGTTAACAACAGAAGGGACAGAGATTGTATAACACAATCTATAGCCCTTGCTCAGAATCTGGAATATTTTAGAAATTAATTAGTAAATCTCTTCATTATTTTATTTACTCGGGCTTTAATAACATTTTTGCTATGAGCATGACCATCTGGGCTATCTGATTAAAACTGGAAAAGTCGAAGACCTATCCTTAAGGACACGGAGAGGATAGGATGAGTAGATATGCGCTGAGGTGTCAAATTTTAAAACAACTGACACTAACCTCTTCCTCCTTTCTCTTCCATCTGTAATAGTGCCTAGGAAATGAAGTTTCTTTTTTTTATATTATTTTTTTAAGATTTATTTATTTATTTATTTGACAGAGAGAGAGAGAGACAGCCAGCGAGAGAGGGAACACAAGCAGGGGGAGTGGGAGAGGAAGAAGCAGGCTCCCAGCGGAGGAGCCCGATGTAGGACTCGATCCTGGAACGCTGGGATCATGCCCTGAGCCAAAGGCAGACACTTAACGACTGTGCTATCCAGGCGCCCCAGGAAATGAAGTTTCAAGAAAGAAAAGAAAGGGCAGCTGGTTAATGGGATAGTTGGTTACTTAAACATATGAGAGAGTAATGCAATCCTTTTTCAAAACGGCAAAAATTGGGTTAAAGACTGAGTAATTTTAGCCATTTGTTTACAGGCACACAATTTAAACTGTAATGATTTCTAAGTGCCAAGAAGTCCACTTTAAAAATTCTGTTAGGCTATGCTGAAGGAAGTTCCTCTTATTTCTGAAATCGTACCTGAGGAATTTTGGTAGAGACTTCCCTCAGGGACGCAGCCATTCAGGTGGAAACATTTGTGCACAAAACCATTCCTCCCCCTTCAAACTATCTTAAATTTATCCTTAATCATTTATTAGGTTGTCATACTCATGAGTAATAAGGAAACACAAAATGCCTTCTTTGAAAAAGAAATAGGTATTCACTCTCTTTAAAATATATCAGGTTAGTCAGTTGAAGCATAACTTAGGATGGTCTACAAACTGTTAATGGTGACAGCAAGCATATGGCAAATTTGAACTGTCTGCAGGTCGACTTTTACTTTTGCTTTCCAAATGTCTGTCAGTCATTGCGAGGGTCTACATCCATGTGTTAATGGGTGGAATTCAACACTATGAAATCGTTCAGTAAATTCTTAGAACAAGCGAATTTTTTTTGCCTTTGTCTGTCATATACAACCTTCCCTGAGAGCAATCTCACAAAATTTTGCCCAGAAAGAACACGTCCTTTGAAGAGTACTGTTGCCTCTGCTTTGTTCGGTGAGGAAAATGGTACATAATCATACAGAGTACGTGTGTGTGTGCGCATGGGTGTGTGTGTGTGTGTGTGTGTGTGAATGTTTATATGCACACATTAATTGGTTCCTCGAAGAACCAGGAAGAGGCTCAGATTGGTACATTTGCCAGCATTATGACTTTCCCTGTTGCCGTGATTGTACCTTTGACTGTGGCAATAGAAAGCCATCTTTTAATTTCTCCCCTTCCATCAGAGTATCCTTGCTTTCTAAAGCCAGTAATGTTTGTGGCACTGAAGACCAATGACAGTGTGACCGTAATGTAGTATTCTGCCAGAAATCGTAATGAGAGGGGCAAGCAAGTGTAGCTGGGATGAAAAATGAAGTGGAGCTCTCAGTACAGATAGGGAGCGGGTTATGGACAAAGATGTGAGGAAAAGAAAGGGAGGAACAGAAGGGAAGATTCGAAATATGAGAGTCTTGAAACTGGCAAACAAGCAAACATCCAAAGAGAGGAAGGCACTGACCGCCTCAGCCTTTCCTGAATGTATGTGCAAAGATGCGTGTACCACGAGCAGCCGGAGCTGCCTTAATTTTGAAAGACTTTCTTCAGAACAACTCTAGTTCTGGCTCTGAAAAGATTATGGAATCAAACGTTAGAAGAGAGAAATGCTGCTTGTTTCTCCGGGGCTACAAGAATTCTGATCACATTAAAAAAACCACTTGTTAAAGTAAAAGCCCAAAGTTGTTCCAACTCACTTGAAACACCACGACATAAAGTGGTCTTGACTCAGTTGAAGAATATATTGGAGTCACCCTCATCTTTACTCTAAGGGATCTATTGCTTTAGGTATTTGAAATGGGACTGTTACCTTTACTACTGATTTTCTTATTTAACAATTCATTCATTTTTTAAAAAAATATTTTATTTATTTATTTGACAAAGAGAGAGTACAAGTAGGGAGAGTGGCAGACAGAGGGAGACGGAGAAGCAGGCTCCCCGCTGAACAAGGAACCCTACGTGGGGCTCACTCCCAGGACCCTGAGATCATGACCCGAGCCCAAGACAGACATTTAACTGACTGAGCCACCAGGGGTCCCAAATCATTCATTTGTATTAAGCCTTATGCATTTACAAAGTATGTATCTCATAAACGGAGGCATTGGGATTCAATTTTTTTAAATCCTCATCTTATAAATTTGAAAGGGAAAAATCTTTAGAACATTATTAAAATCTCAAAAATATGGAAATAACTTGAAGTGATTCAACCAAATTTTTAAGATACCATGTTCTCGGTTTCCCAAAGATTGAACTTCCATCCCATTTCCCTTGTGGACTGAGAATGTATCTTAGTGACAACAGTGCCAGCATGGGGTCGTCACTCAATAAATGTGTGCTGAACCAAACCTAGTATTTCCATTACAATGAAGTATATAGAAATAGATTTTAATTCTAAAACTGTCACTTAATTGCTCTTTCTTAGCTGATTTTCCTCATATTTAAAATCAGGAATAATGGTTCTTATCTTACACTACTTCGCGCGTGTGCTGGTAAATATCTAACAATGTGACCATCCTCCCCCCACTAGATGATGATAGATAGATAGATAGATAGATAGATAGATAGATAGACCTGGTGTGTAGCTTCTTCCTGTTGCTGTGGTGTAATATTCCCACCGTGGACAATTTCAAGCTACCAACAGGACATCACTGAGTGCTGAATTGGGAAGAGCTGTGTATAATGCACTCTTGTGGTTTGATAGGAGCCAGCTCCCAACACACCACTGCATGGCTTTAAGTTTATGATTCGATTCTGTGGAATTGCTCTTCTGTGCTGCTGTAATTTGGAACACTAAGGATATCTTAAGAGATTGTAGTTGCTGTTGTCTCTTGCATTCTGTGATATGTCCACTTCCTAGCTGCTGTAGTGTAGGCTGATAACCATGCACGGCTGTCCCCTTCTCTGCAGAATTGCCCTGGACCAGGGAGGACCAGTAGGTGTCTCACCTAGAAGGCGACACACCCACCTCCAACTCTCTGCCCCGTGATGGGCAATAGACATTGACTGTTTGACACAAGGGTAGAAAACTGTTAACCTTTTGCCTCAAGCTTTGACCAAGTCTGTGGTACAATATCTGCTCTAGAGCTTCTTATGGGAACAGACAGAAGCCAAGACCGTATCCTCTCTTGGTTCTTTCCTCTACCCTGCCCTGCCTCTCTCAATAAATAATCTAAACAAGAATCCTCTTCTTAGCCTGCTTCTAGGGCACAACATCTAGGATAGTCGAAAGCAGAAGTGATTTTAGGAAGTGACTGTAAGGGTGGGATTCTTTTTTTTTTTTTAAAGATTTTATTTAATCATTCGACAGAGATAGAGACAGCCAGCGAGAGAGGGAGCACAAGCAGGGGGAGTGGGAGAGGAAGAAGCAGGCTCATAGCAGAGGAGCCTGATGTGGGGCTCGATCCCATAATGCCGGAATCACGCCTGAGCCGAAGGCAGACGCTTAACCGCTGTACCACCCAGGCGCCCCTGTAAGGGTGGGATTCTAAAGCTGGATTCCTTGTTGGCTAGATGGCAGCCAATGTATGCCCCACCACGCATGGTAGGGGGCAGAGTGATCATCCCGGGTATACTGTGGCAGTGCCATTGCTAAGACTTTTATCTGTGAGGAACAGGGATGGAGTTCAGGTGGAGGAGATGCAATAATTGGTACAATGGCTCAGGTATTTGAGAAATATGGGGAAACGGTATCTGTAAGGACTGTGGAACTGGGTGGCTGTTGCTAGGTGCTGTTGATTCAATAAAGAGAGAAAATGACCCACTTACATCTATTAACTACCAATTTAAAGCAAATTGTTAGAAGGCCTTCTGTAAGCATTTGAGGCTCTCATCTTCTGTAGTTGAAGGATAGACACAAGAACAATTAGACAACTCTCAGTCATCTTATTCTTATTTGTTAGAGAGGGCTGAATTTTAGAGAAGGCTACATTCTCAGACTAGGCAGTTCTGTGTAAAAATTAGGGCCTGATAAGAAGCAAATGAGATCCTGAGACTTTGAATCTACCAATTCCCCTGAAACCTCTGGTTCTATAGAAGACTCACTCCTTGTTGGAAGACAGAAATTCTCCCCTTGCTTGAAAACTATGAAGAGGCCTCAAATGAGACAGAGCCCTTACAAGACAATGGTTTTTTTCTCAGGTCTTCCCTCATCTCTCCTTTTGGCCCCAGACCTATAATAATGGCTAAATCTCAGAACAGGCTGAGTGGGAAAAGGATAGAGATTTGTGGGACTTGGTTAGCATATTCCAGAAAGAGCCAGGAGAGTATGCCTGGGAATGGCTCATTAGAGTGTTGGATCAAGTGGCGGGGGGTGTGGGGGGGAAAGCAAGTCAAGGGATAATTTGTTGATAGAGACCATTGTCCCATGATACAGGGTTTAACACTCTGGCGAGGGTATGAGAGACAGTTCTAATATACTGTTGGGATTGTTTTGGAAGCTAGGTAAAACCAATGGTCTATAATAAATGAGGCAGAAGTCCTAGAACCTCTCTGGAGCCCTGTGGAAGACAATGATAGCTAAGGTTGCTGGACTAGGTATGGAATCATGGCACATAGCCCTCCTATAGGTTCATGCCATCCAAACTCATCTGGGCTCTCACTGCTCTTCAGCATTTTGTCTCTGTTTTTTCCCCCATTATATTTCTCAAAGCTGCTGTTCCAAAGCCTTCCATGCTCCTCAAGTCCAGAAAACCATTCCTGTACATTTCACACTAGCAGATGACCTCAGAACCTACTTCACAGTGATTGAAGCTAACTGTTGTAAACTCTAACTTCTTCTTCCTCGCTTGGCTTTGGAAATACTGTTTTCTTGTGGGTCTATCTTTCCATCACTCACTTCTGTTCTACTTTTCACCCTTCAAATAGAGCTTCCCTACAGTCTTCTTTGGTCATCATCACTATAGTAATAATGAGCCAAGCACAAAACACATCAATATCCTCTCATCTATTCTGTCAATTATATGTTCACAAGGTTTATCTTTTAAGTCTGTACTTGAGGGACGCCTGGGTGGCTCATTTGATTAAGCATCTGCCTTCCGCTCAGGTCATTATCCAGGATCCTGGGATCGAGTCTTGCATCAGGCTCCTTGCTCAGCAGGGAGCCTGCTTCTCTCTCTGCCTGCCATTCCCCCTGCTTGCACTCTCTCTCTCTGGCATATAAATAAATAAAATCTTAAAATAAATAAACAAATTTGTACTCGATTGGCATTGTGGAGGTTAGAAGTTCCTTTTCTTCCTCCTAGATAATAGTAGCCTATGGTGTTTCTCTTCTTCATGTCCACTAGAGTAATATTTCTAAAACATGGACTCTATCTATTTTTTTCTCACTGAGACTTTCTTTTTGTTTTTACTTTTTATTGTAAATAAAATGTCTTTTTATTTTATTGTGAATACAATGTTTTATATTGTGAAATATAGCATACTAGAAGGATGCATATAATATATAGGTAGCATTTAATAAATAATAAAGTAACACTGCTCACAACTCAGCCTAAGAAATAAGGTACTATCTTTGCTTTTGAAAGCCTCTGTTTTGTGAGTTCCTGCCCAACTGCATCCCCCTTTCTCTGCCCCAACGGTACCTACTATCCTGAAATTATGTTAGTCTTTCCCTCATTTTCCTTAGTTTACCATCTGGGCATATGTATTAATTTATATAGAGATTATATATGTATATACTTATATAAAATATATCTCTTTGTTATTTCATTTTTCCTGTTTTTGAACTTTATGTAAAAGAAATTGGAATATATTATTCCATTACTTGGTATTTTCACTGATATCATGTTTTTGAGATCCTTTTATGTTGATACATTTATCTGCAATGTGTTTCACTGTTACATAATGCTCCATTTCAAAAATACATTTCAATTTATTATTTTATTCTATTCTATTGTCATTGGGCATTTGGATTAATTTATTGTTGTAAAAAAAGTTTTACTAGAATTGCTTTTCTTTTTTTATTTATTTTTTTATTTTATTTTTTTTTATAATGATTTTTTATTATATTGTGTTAGTCACCATACAGTACATCCCTGGTTTCCGATGTAAGGCTTGATGATTCATTAGTTGTGTATAACTCCCAGTGCACCATGCAATACGTGCCCTCCTTACTACCCATCACCGACCTATCCCATTCCCCTACCCCCCTCCCCTCTGTAGCCCTCAGTTTGTTTCTCATAGTCCATAGTCTCTCATATTTCATTTCCCCTTCTGATTACCCCCCCTTTCTTTATCCCTTTCTTCCCCTACCGATCATCCTAGTTCTTATGTTCCATAGATGAGAGAAATCATATGATAGTTGTCTTTCTCTGCTTGACTTATTTCACTTAGCATTATCTCCTCCAGTGCCGTCCATGTTGTAGCAAATGTTGAGAACTCGTTCTTTCTGATTGCTGAGTAATAGAATTGCTTTTCTATAAATTTCCTCATGTTCCTGTGTTTAAGAATTTCTCTAGGATATATATCTAAAAGTGGTATTTATATATATATCTAAAACACACCTGTACTAGGCAATTTCCAAATTGTTTTCTTTCTTTTTTTATTTCAATTTTTTATTTAAATTCTAGTCCAAATTGTTTTCGAAAATAGTTTTAAGTATCTTTATTCCACATATTACCAATACCTGGCATTTCCAGATTTTTGACTTTTTACTGGTCTGCTTGGACATGACATTGTATTTCACGGTAGCTTTAATACACATTGCCTTGATTTCTGTTGACACTGAGAAATTTTTCCTATGCTTACTCTCCATTCATCTTCTGTGAAAAACTATTCATTATATCTTTTTCTCATTTCTATGGGTCGTTTGACATTTTCATTTTAATTCATGGGGTTTCAAAATTTATTCTGGACAGCAGCAATCTTTTATCACTCTTTTCCTTTTTGGTTTATGTTTTTGTTTACTTAAAAAATTATTTATTACCCGGAAGTGTTACGTGCATTTTCCTATATACTCTGTTAGAAGTTTAAAGTCTTGCTTTTCCCGTGTAAGTTTGTGATCTGTCCTGAATTGATTGCTCGTATGTTCACCATGGTTTTTTCCCCCCACATACATCATCAGTTGTCCTTGCATAGGTTAGTGGTTAATTCATCCTTTTGCCACTGATTTGCAATACTAGCTCTCTCTATATCCAGTTTCCACTACGTGTGTAGATCTGATTCTGAAATCTCTGTCCTGTCCACTGGTCTATAGGTTTATCTCTACATAAACCTAATCTCGCACTGTCTTAGTTACTATATATTTGTAGTAAGACTTGCTATCTGATAGGTCAAGTCCCTCCACTGCTTGTTACTCTTTAGATAAAAATTTCTTCAGACTATTCTTCAGTCGTAGAGAAAAACTTAATTCATATACAGCCCCGTCTCCCAACCTTTAACCTAGTTTTAAAATTATTTATAATTCTTCTTTGCATTAGTCTTCTAAATAATCTAGGGGGAAAAAAGAGGGGAAAAATAGGAGTTACAAACCAAATATGCATTACAAATAACTTTGTGGACTGGCCCTGTGTCAGGGCACTCCTTCGATGCTGAGCCAGACTATTTAAAACTCTGCCTTACAGCGTACTTCCCACTCCTGTGGAGACTGAAGGCTCGCCAGCAGCGGCAGCTTGGGTCTTCTGAGGCCTTCTCTGACATACATCCCAACCTGACCATGCGTGCGTCACTCTTCATTCCCTGGCCTACACAGAAGCTGTTCAAATCCCTCTCCCTATATATCCCCTTTCCCATCCTAGGCCTTTCTGGACTTCTTTCCATTGCTTTCCCCCAGTATTTCCCTTGCCCAGGCCCTGGGCCAGTACCTATGCCTTTAAATGTTTTGCAAAAGCTGCCTGGGAAGCCACCCCATCCCTGGGAATGCCCCAAATTGGGTGAAACAAAAGGAAGTCTTTATGCTGGTCATTGAGGAAACTGCCAGACCTGTGGACCCCAAAGCACAGTTCTTTGAGATGAAGGTCAGTGTTGGTCCCTCCAGCCCCAGCCCCGACACGAGGAGTGTAGAGTACCCACCTTGCGCTGCAGGTCTGGGGCGTGGGGGGTGGGAGGGAGGCACTTTAAAATGCCACAGCACTCTCTCCCTACAAAGCAGCAGTGTGTTTCCTCACCAAAATTAGCCTCTGGTTGGAAGTTCTTGACTGGATTTCAGTGTTCTTCTCGAGTTCGCTCTGACAGTTTTCGCCAGCTCATTAGCTGCTTTTCAAAAGGGATGGAGCCCGGGAGTTCCTACTTTGCCTCTTTTGATGATGTCCCTGCCCCATGAGCCTATTCTTAGGGTCTTTGCTTTTCCGTATCCATTTCAGAATCAGTTTGTTAAGTTCCATGAAAACTCTGGTTTTTTTTTTCAATTAACCTTTTTATTTTGAGACAATTATAGATTTAAATGCAGAAATAATACAGAGATCCCATGTCTTCTTTACTCGGTTTTCACCCATGGTAACACCTTGCAAAAGTATAGTACGATATCCCAACTGGAATATTGACATTAGTACAGTCAAGATACATAATGACCTGTTGTCACAAGGGTCACTCGTGTTGCTCTTTTAGAGTCCCAGTCAACTTCCCTCTCATCTTCACCTCCTTCCTAACCCCAGCTAACCGCTAGTCTGATCCCATGTCTATGATTTTGTCATTTTAAAAGTGGTATATAAATGAAATTACACAGCATATTTCCATTCCTTGTCTTATTCTTTTTTTTAAAAAAATATTTTATTTATTTATTTGATAGAGAGGGATCATAAGCAGGGGCAGAGGCAGAGGGAGAGGGAGAAGCAGGCTCTCCGCAGAGCAGAGAGCCTGATGAGGGACTCGATTCCAGGACCCTGGGATCATGACCTGAGGGGAAGGCAGATGCTTAACCGACTGAGCCACCCAGGCGCCCCCCCTTGTCTTATTCTAAGAATCTCCCATACAGTGGCAAATAGAAGTAGGAGTAGAAAGCGATATTGTCACATTCCTGATTTTAAAGATAATCTGTATGATTGTTGTCACAGGTGTTCCTGTAGATATTCTTTATTTAAGTTAAAGAAGATCTCTTCTATTCCTAGTTTGCTAAGAATTTTATTTTGAATGGCAGCTGTATTATACTGAACACTTTTGCCGTACCTATTGGGGTGATTTTGATTTTCTCCTTTAATCTTCTAGTATAATGAAGTCGTCTCGTAGTTTTCTAATGTTGAATCAACTTTGAATTTGTGAAATAATCACAACTTGGTAATAATGTGTTATCTTTTTTCATATATTCCATGGATTTAGTTTGTCAATATCCTTCTTCAAGTGAGATTGGCTCATAATTCTCTGTTTCAAACTGACTCCGCATGGTTTTGGTGTAAGAGATACGCTAGTCTCACCAAATATGTTAGATAGTATTTCTTCTTCTTTTCTTCTCTAAAAAAGTGGAATAATCTGCTTCTTGACAGCTTGGTAGAATGCATTAGAAGGAGTATTTCAAGGAAGTGTTTTCCTTTGCGGGAAATTTTAAACTACTTTTTCAGTTTAACGAGAGGGTTTTAAGGTGATTCAGATTTTTTTAGGTCTTTGTGAGTATGTTTGGTTACACATTTTTCTAGAATTTTTTCTATTTCATGGCATCATTCAAATTGACTGCCATAAAGTCGATATAATATTCTCCAGTCTTTTTAGTATGTGCTGCATCACTAATTAAGTCCCCCTTTCATTCCTCATATTGTATATTTTGAATTCTTCTCTCTTTTTTCCTTGATTGTTTTTGTGAGAGATTTGCTCCTTATTAGTCTCATTATAGAACTAACTTTCGGTTCTACTGATGCTCCATATTGTATCTTTGACTTTCATTTAGTTATTTTCTGATATTTTATTGTTTCATTCTATTTGCTTTGTTGTGTTCATGCCCCTTTCTGCCTTGGCCTCAGGTTTGTGTCATGTCACTAAAGCATGACTCATTGAAATTTAGATTCTAGGTCACCAGCACATGCCTCAGGCTAAAAGTTCATCCAAATCACTTTAGCCTCTGGGATCGTTTTGCGGTTGGTTCCTGGGTAGTTCTTCATTGCTACAAGAGCTCATTCAGGCATTACAAAAAGGTGTCTTTTATTTTTTGGCCACTTTTTAAGGTGTGGTTCCCAAAAGAGTTTTCTCAGAAATTGCTCTGCCTTATAGCTCTCAAACACCCTCCATGGCTCTTACTGTCTGGAAACAGCATCCAAACTCCTTAGCATAATTGCCTGACCTCAACTTGTCTTTCATAACTTTAACTCCCACCAGGTGATTTCCATTTCCCTGTAGAACCTACTTTATTTATTTATTCTGGACCCAGATCCATGTCATTTATTGGTGATAATTTCCTAATTTTCCTGTCCTTTGAAATGTAAGGCGCTCTGTTCTGTAATATTACTAACAGGCTGTACTGAGATCTTTACGGCACTGGTCAATGTTTGACAAAGGAATGAATTCATGCCCACATCTAGGCTGGATTTTGATTTCACTGAGGGCAAGGACTGTGTCTAACA
Organism: Ursus arctos; assembly: GCF_023065955.2. Lineage (NCBI taxonomy): Eukaryota > Metazoa > Chordata > Mammalia > Carnivora > Ursidae > Ursus > Ursus arctos. The sequence goes on along the minus strand of NW_026622763.1, from coordinate 27,187,190 downwards.
GAGAGCAGACTTTCAGTGGAAAGAATGAGTATAATTTTGGATCTCTTAACATGAAGCGCTTCACATGTATTTTCTCCCTAGTTCCACCTTCGATGCTTGGTCTCTAGGAGTCGTTAACCAGTAGAGTCATAAGACCCTATAGCCACCAGAATTTTTCTTTTCTACAGATTCAAGCACCTGTGGCCCAGCTCTTCAATGGTATTAACCAAATTACACCACGCATTTTGGTTGTACCTTTGGGTTCCGGAGTCTAATTGCTTGTAATGGAACACTGGAGTCATAATTTGATGGTCTGTAGGTTTCTCAGCTGTTTCTGTCTATGAGAAAGTATATAATGGGATATTTTACACGTGACTGTCTACATTTTATATGCAACACATCAGTGTTGTGTAAATTTTGTGAACAACTTCTATTATCTTTGAAACCACAGAAGCAACAAACAGTTATAATTATAGTCTGAAGAAGCTATAGTGTTTCAAATATGCCTACAGTAGTGGTATTACAATGAGAATGTTCCGTTCGCCTGCAGCTTTCACTGTGCTCAGTGACATCACAATTATACTAAATTTTAACAGAAACTTCTGTCCTTAAACAGAAACAGCTTGTTTGAAAATCTAAGAGTTTTCTTTCTTCCGAATTCTTTGATTCTTCACTCAACAAAAGTGGGAGAAACAGTAACTATCATGGCAGAACTCCATTCTTGGTTACTTCCCGGCTGGTTTTTACTATCCTGGAGTAATAGGTCTTCTACCCGCTCCACATGGGGAATGAATGCACGTTATTTAAAACTTCTTTCTGTGCATCTGCTACTTGTCAACTCATGATCTTCTGATCCTTGAAGATTTGACAACCCTGTGATTTGCTGTAATGGAATTACTGAAAAGTTATCAACAAAGACGTTGCAATGTAAGAATGCAAAGTAAGCCCTCAGATGTTTAGAGGGAAATGAACTTCAAAAGCAGAGTGGTGGCCGCAACGAAATACCTGAATCGTACCGTTTTTGGTGCGGTCCTGCATGTCTTTAATTTTGTCATCTGGGAGAGAGGATGTTTAGGTTGCCTTCCCTCTTCCGCGGCTGTGACTTATTTTTTTCTGTAGCGTATCCATCAACACCTCATGTGTATGGAATACACCTCAGGCTGCGAAAGTCGGGTCAGAGGAAACTCCACCTGGAAGAGAAACAGCTGAGTCCCCCTTCTGCCCTTTCCTGCCTTTCTGCCGCTGCCGACTGGGGCAGAACCCTTCAACCAATCTTTCAGGTTTTCTGGGCCTTTATTTCTTATTCTATAAAATGTAAATGCGGGTGTGATCAGTGACCCTCAAAGTGTGGTTCCTGGACCAGTCACATCAGCACAACCCGGCAACTCATTAAAGAAGCCAATTCTGGGGCTTTAGCCCAGACCCACCGATTCAGAAACTCTGAGGGGAGCACCCGGCGGTCTGTGTTTTGAGAAGCCCTTTGATGCACATTAAACTTTAAAAGCCATGGGGTTAGATAAACTTTAAAAAACCTCCAACCCTAAACTTCCATGAATCTCTATAAATTTAAGGGTAATTTAGGCCTAAATTGGATGTTAAGTAGGCATATTCTTCTGCTTGTAATTAAATTTAAAATTTGGATTCCAAACACAGATTTAGAAGCATATGTAAGGAAAAAAAAAAAAAAGAATGCTCAAAGTGTTGTCCAAAAAAACGTAATTACTCTGAAAATGTTTTTGAATATAAGCATTTGTAGAATTTGCCTCCACTTGACACTGCAGAATGAACTTGGTATTTCTGTCATACATGTATCTTGATGAATATTTCCACTGAATGATCAGCACTGTTTAATGGCTGTGATTTCAGAAAAATAATTTAAAATTATTCAGATTTATTATAATGCATTTCTTATATTTACGGAGGATAACCGTTAATAATCTGTTCTACATAAGTGCACATATGGCTAAAATTTTTGTTATTGACTATTTGGGACTTTGGTCTCCTATAGAGGGAAATGTCCTTGTGTTTAACCACTTCTGTGCTTTATTAGCATATGGTTTACCTAACAGTCTGTCTGGCTCCATTTTTTATTAGTGTTGAAGAGTTTTGGGTAGTGATTTTGATTTTCTAGGATTGGTATAATTTTATTAACCAAAGCTTTATTCTTTCCAAGGTCATGGAAGGAAAGAGTTGGAGAATCTTTTCTTCTTAGTCTAAATAAGTTAATAAATATAGATATGCAACAGAGAAGGTAGAAAATCAGTATTTCAAATAAAAAATACAATATTATAGTGAATTTAGAAAGTAAAGTGAGAACTGGAGAAAGGGAGTGGGCAAACTATTTTTTTTATGTTGATGAATAGCACAGAATCCGAAGACCTGGTCACAATAAAGACTGGCTAGATCTCTGCTTTTTGTAGGAGGGTCTAAAGTCAATCCAATTACTGAGAGAGATGAGTATATGTCACATCTGAGGTAGCTATTTTCATGACCTATTTCTAGAAACCTGTGAAAAATTATCTGTAACATTAATCTTTTCTTTTTGCCACTAGAAATAGCCCAAAGAAGTAAACTAAAAACATTAAAAATTAAGTTTCTATTGCAAAATGAAGTAAAGTGCACAGATACTTTGAAAATGATTCATTCAACACATATTTGTTGAACACCTACTGTGTTCTAGGCACTGTGCTTAAAACTGAGGTCAGACCAATGAGTAAGATATTTATGCACCTTGTCTATCAGAGATTAGGATATAGTGAGGAATGCCAACATTAGAAAAGTGATTATGCAACATATAATTAAAAACACAATCCAATAAGTATTATGAAATAGATAAATAGACTGCAATGATAATATATAATACAAACATAGCCTAGTCTGGGGATCAGAAAAGACTTTGATAAATGTTACAATGATGGTCACTTTGCTATTCAGGACTGGAAGGTTGGGGGCAAGAATAACGTAAAAAAATAGTTAGGAGGCCTAGGTATATTTCCCTCTGTTGTGGCATTTATGCTGTGATGTAAAGGTTGTGCAGAAAATACCAAAAATGAATCACAAAAACTTGTATAACTTTTCTCTGGTTTTCTTTCATTACATAACAAACCATCTCAAAATTTAGTGGCTAAAGACACCAGTTTATTATATAAGGGGTCATGGTTCTAGGAGTTAGCTGGGCTTTAGCTGGTGATTCTTAATCAGAGTTTCTCATGTGGTTACAGTCATACAAGTAACCAGAGTCATCTGAAAAATCAACCAGGATGGCCTTTTCTGCGCATATGACTGATACCTCAGCTTCATGTGGCCAGGCTTATAGCAGTGTAACCTGAACTTCTTAATGGTTCAGGACTCCAAAAGGCAGGAAAGCAAAAACTGGCAGTCTTTTAACTAAAGGACTTTTAACTTGGAACTGACATTGCATCATTTCCGCTGTATTCATTTGATAAAAACATTCATAGGTCAGTCCAGATTCAAATTGGTCAAAGAACAACTCCGCATCTTGAAGGAGGGTTTAACAAGCAATGCAAGATGACCAAGATGACGCCCAGGGATCTTTGCCTTTTGTTGTCATGTCCTTGTAGAGTCCTTTTCCATATTGGATAGGGTCGATCCTGTGTAGCCAGTGTGATACAGTGGAAATGAAGATCTGTGGCTTCCAGGCTGGGTCATAAAAGTCTTGGCTCCTACCTTGTTCTTTTGTGTCATTTTCTTTGAGGAGAGCTAAGCCCCATATTGAGCAGCCTGCTGTCGAGGCCACATGGAGAGAAATTGAAACCTCTTAACAACAGCAAGTACCAACTTGTCAGCCATGGGAATGAGCCATCCTGGAAGTGGATCACTCAGCCCCCATCAAACCTTCAAGCAACTGCAACTCATTATTTTGACCAGGACTTCATGAGAGGCCGCAGGCTTATATCGTTGGTCTAAGAGGTTACTGAGTCCTGACCCATGAAGTCTTTGTGATGTGAGAAATATTTATCATTGCTTGAAACTACTAAGTTTTGGGGCAATTTGTTATGCAGCAATAGATAAATAACAGAGATAATTTTTGGAGATAACCTGAGGGCCCAATGATTTTTTTCCCACTAGTGAATCTCATGCCACATAGTTTCTGACTCATAGTTTAGAAACACCATGAAAGAAAGAAGGTCACGATACTACATTCACTGCATGGCGTTCCTGTTGCTTACTTAGCTTCTTGGAATGGGGAGAGGACAAACGTGATGAGTGACAGGAAGCATGTACGGTGGAAGTGGAGGTCCGTGTGCAGAAGAAAGGTGGTCTGTATGCAAAGACAGACCACTCAGGGAAAGGTAGGTGGTCACTTTTTGGTAGGCATTACAGGTTGTTCACAGCTCTGATCAGTACTGCAGAAGTCAGAGACCAAAAGCTTCCTGAGGATGATAAAAATTATATGAAAGACGTCCTGTTTGTGCACGTGTCCTTTTCTTCTATCATAGAAAGCGATTAGACTAATCAGCAGAGAAACTGATCTGTTCTTCAAAGAAACTGCCGGGTGCTGCTTAGTGACTTGTGTTCTGCTAGGCCAGCTACTCATGGATTCTGGGTTGGTTTGTTCTTATATCTTCTCAGTCCATTTATTCTTTCTATATCAAAGATAAACCTAAGCTTTATTTTTCTAAGTATTTTGAAGAAATACTGATTGAAAAATCAGAGAAAAGCAACAAAACTAAATATGCATCCATATAACAAACTCTTAGAACTTCAGAAGTAGTCATGTAACCACAATCACTACCCCTGTGTTTCATAGTTCACAACATTTTCCTGTATCTTTGAAGCTTTAAAGAAGATATCCAAGAGAATGAACCTCACCCATAATTTATTAATATAATTTTGGCATAATGCTTCTTGTATCAGTATTTTTCCAATCTATAATTGAGGAATGAAAAATAGTAAGACAAATTACAGAGTTGAAGTGGTTTTCAGTTGGAACATTTTGGAAGAGTCCTCTGGGATCAAAAGCAGTATTATAAGTTAGATATCGATCTTTCTCGTATGTATTATTTTTAAATGGGCTATGTTTACAAGAAAAATAGAGGCAGGGCTGGAGTAAGAATGACAGGATAAGAGAGAGTATTCCAGGAGGGAGAAATAATACATAAGGTGTTTGAAAAGGGAGACAGATGGAATGAGACATATACGAAGGTCAGCAAGTTGAAGGCCTCGACTGGAGCAATGAGTGTGTGCTGAACAGTCCCCTCTTGCCCAGCTGCCTTCTTGCACCACAACTTGTCATATCAAGTTCCCTCCCAGCAATGAGTACCCACATTCTTTTAGATGTTTTCCTAGTTCCTGGAGGGAGGCAGTAAAAGCCATCCACTCTTCCTCAAAATATGCTGCTGCCATTCCTTGAATAAAACCTCTTGTATCGATGTTCAGAGACAGGCTCAGAAAAGGTAAGTGTGAACTGAAATGAGCTCACTCCACCCAGAGCGACCGGGAGCAAAACCTTCTGCCCACAGGGAGGAGTACGTGGGAACGATACTGATGTATCAGTGTGGATGGGGCTAATCAGAGACAGGAAGAGTCGGGGCCAGGATGAAGTCACACAAATGACATGTGTATGCTGCACTAAGTTTCTGTATTTTCCAGTCAAAAGACTACTCTTCAACGTTTGGAAGAATGAAAACCATGGTTGGTGTGCCTTGTTCTTGTCGGATGTTTATTTGATTCAGAATCTTCCAATAGGGACAAGTAAACAAAAGAGCTAAATATGCATCCTTTTCTCATTGTAAAAATAATGTGTTCTCTTTGAAGAAAATTTGGAAATGCAGAGAAGGACAGAGGAGAAAGAAGAATAGGAAAAAACTACTGTGAAAAACACACTATTTATTTGGTATATTTTCTTTTTCCAGACCATTTCCCATTTTTTTTTTTTTTGTCTATGCATGGTGCTTGACACCCCTCCACACACAATTTTGTATTTGTCCTTTTTCATTTCATTTCATTTAGTAAATAGTTTCCTAATTAATTAATTATTTACAAAATGGCTCTGCCATCTTTCATGATGTGAGAAAATGTAGCCATTGGTTTCTTAACCATTCCTCTTTTTCTGGACATTTAGGTTGGTCAGATAGTCACTGTCATAAATGACGTTATGATAAACTTCATTGTGCACTAAGTTATTTCTGGATTTAGAGATTTCTTAAAGGATAGATTTCTGGAAATTTCATTGCTGTATCACAGGATAATGATAGCCTATACATTACTCTTTATGATTATATGAGCACTGGCTTGATTTTTTGGTGAAGAGTATTTCCTTTACACAATTAATGAATTCTTATTTTTTTTTAAAGATTTTATTTATTTATTTGACAGAGAGAGACAGCCAGCGAGAGAGGGAACACAAGCAGGGGGAGTGGGAGAGGAAGAAGCAGGCTCATAGCGGAGGAGCCTGATGTGGGGCTCCATCCCATAACACCGGGATCACGCCCTGAGCCGAAGGCAGACGCTTAACCGCTCTGCCACCCAGGCACCCCTACAATTAATGAATTCTAATCAAGATCCAAAATCATATATAAGACATGTCCATTTAGATTTGGGCTTCTCTCCAGACTTCAGAACTTGGTGTCCCCACTGTGGTTGTGCTCCTATGTCTCGAATGCCATTGGGATACTGCATAGTTATAAGCATTGGATTGTAGGCAAATAGACACAATTTTTCCCTGAATGATTTCTCACGTAAGAGATGGGGTGGAGTGGGGGGAGGAGAATAAAACAACTTTAAAAACAATACCGAAGATGATCAATAAATGTTCTTTGCCAAATAGTATGAAAATTTGAGAAGATACAAGAATACTTAAAACATAGAATCCCCTTTCTATTTTTTCACTGTTTTAAAAACACAAACGTTTTGGAATATGCCCTTCTGATAGAGCTCCACTGAAATTAATAGATAGAATGTTTACATACGATATAGAAACCTTCATGAACACAGACATGTTGAAGTGATACTGCTCACCTGTTTTCTCCGTTAGAGACACCTTTTGTAAATAAAATGTAAGTTTATAGTTTTCTTCAGTATACTGTTTTAGATGTTTGCTTTTCACTAACCTTTTATTACCACGTAAATATTTTTATATGTTGTTATGAGTGCGCCCTCCTGTTAGTTTCAAATTCCGTAGTGTCATAATCTCACAAAAGGCTGCAGTACTGATTATGCCTCAGATAATGTAGTTGTTAATGATCAACTTAATGTTAAAAGCCATTACTGCTCATTGACATAATTCTGAGAACATTATACTGTAGAAGTGCACCTTTTGTGTGGAAACAGAATGACAAAATTGAAATGTTAAAAGTTGAGTGTCTGAATAATAGCCTGTGAAATCATTTAGACAAGACCATTGTTGCCTCTATTGTTCAAAGACTAGAGAGTGACAGGATGAGACAAAAAAGGAGAAACACCACAAGGGCTCCACTTGCAGGTTTGAAGGGAGATGGAAAGTAAAGAGGATCCCTGTTTGTCTGTTTCCCTCTCTTCCTGGAGGGTCTTCCCCTAACAACAGAGCACCCTCCTCTGGCCACTTGCCAAAAGGGGATGCCTGCCTCATTTGTGATTGGCAGGATTGGAGCCAGGCAGGGAGTAGTTGTAAATGCCCTGCAAGGATTTTTCCAATCAAACATTGCTGGACAGTGACCCAAACTGGTCACCCATGACCTCCTCCATGCTGCTGACTCAAGGGTTTTTGGTCATGAACATTTGAAAGTTGGATAGAAACTTTAGAAAGGCAGTAAGTATACAATCACCTTTCCAAACAACCTGTCAGCTCACTTTGGTACTTTGCAACTTGGTGTTCATTTTCCATAGTATTCTTGTCTATTTTAGATCCTGGGGCTGGAGGCAAGTCAATAGAGGTAGAGAGACAGAAGATGGCATGTGTATGTGCTGGTGTGGCAGAGAGATATGGGGGGACCCCCATGCTTATTTGATGGAGCCAGTGAGACCTAAAACAGAGGTGTAAATTCCTGCTGCGTCATCTAATTTCACTCTTCCATGCTCAAAGACCTAATTTCTTACCTTGACTGACCGTTTACTAATGTCAATAGTTCATCACAACAGCAACCAGGTGAGCAAATATGGGTGGATTACAACTAGTTCATCATTGTCGCTAGAAAAATCCGAAGCTTATAATCTGCTTACATTGGCTGAATGACAACTATCTTCACATAATATTAATGTTACTGTAAACTTTCGATGTTCTAGGCACCTTTCTAAATGCTTTATATGTATTAAAAAGTGTATTTTGCTAAGACAGGCAGTAGAAATGCACACTAGCAAACTGAGGGCTTCAGAGGGGAGGCGGGTGGGGGAATGGGATAGGCTGGTGATGGGTAGTAAGGAGGGCACGTATAGCATGGTGCACTGGGTGTTATACGCAACTAATGAATCATCGAACTTTACATCAGAAACCAGGGATGTACTGTATGGTGACTAACATAATATAATAAAAAAACCATTAAAAAATAAATAAATAAATAAACTTTCAGAACACAATCCATTCAAAAAAAAGAAATGCACACTAGCTTCAGATTTAGATAGGAAGAGATAATAATTGTATTATAATAAGGAATAAAAACTGATATTCATAATTTATCCAGTTTTAAAGAAAAGATTGAATTACACTTTAAGCAGCTGTTTAAAGAAGTAGAGAAATTAGTTATATATGTTTAAAACATTTCTATAAAAATTAATTATTATTATTTTAAAGATTTTATTTATTTATCTGAGAGAAAGAGAGCACTCCAGCACGGGGGTAGGGATGGAGGGGAGAGGGGAGGCAGACTCACTGCTGAGCAGGGAGCCCAATGCAGGGCTCCCTCCCAGGTCCCCGAGAATCACGACCTAAGCCAAAGGCAGATGCTGAACAGACTGTGCCACCCAGGTGCCCCTAAAAATGAATTATTAAAAGTATTTTATTTACATTGAACTCTTAAACTTTTTTTTTTTAAGGATAGTTTTAGATTTACAAAGAAACTGCAAAGATAATACAGAAAGTTCCCATATGTCTCATGCCTGTTTTCCCTATTATTAACCTCTTATACTAAAATGGTATATTTGTTATGGCTGATGAAAGGATATTTATACAGTTGACCCTTGACCAATGCAGGGGTTAGGGATGCCAACACTCTACGCAATAAAAAAATCAGAATAATAATTTTTCACTCCCCCAAAACTTAACTACTAATAGCCTTACTGTTAACCAGAAGCCTTACTGATAACATAAACAGTCAATTCACACATATTTTATATGTTATATGAAATGAATATTGTATTCTTACAATAAAGCAAGCTAGAGAAATGAAAATGTTATTAAGAAAAGCATAAGGAAAATACAGTTACAATACTGTACCATGTTTATTGAAAAAGAAATCTGTGTATAAGTGAACCCACACTGTTCAAATCTGTGTTGCTCAGGAGTCAGCTGTATATTACTATTACTTAAGGTCCATAGTTTATTCAGGTTTCCTCAGTTTTTTCCTAATGCCCATTTTTTCTGAATTCCATCCAGGATTCCACATGGTATTAGTTGTCATGTCTTCTTAGGCTCCTCTTGACTACTACGGTTTTCCAGATTTTTCCTCTTGGCTCTTAGACTTTCTCAGACTTTCCTTATTTTTGATGACCTTGAGTTTTAAAGAAAGTGTTGGTCAGGCATTTTGCAGAATGTCCCTCCATGGGGATTTGTTGGGTGATTTTCTCATGAATAGACTGAGGTTATGAGGATAATTTGAAATACTACTGCAATGGCTTCCAGTTTTCTGGCATATTAGTTTTGGGGGATAGCTCATAACCTGTAATTAATGGAGGCAATACCATGTATGTAGGGTTAGGGAGTATTGAAGATTGGACTGGTACATGGATAAGTCTCAGTGAGTTCACAGGTATATAGAAGACAGTTTCAGAAGTCATTCTCAAAATATTCATACCTTCTTTTACTCAACAGACGTTACACACTTGTTTGAGTCACTACTCCGAGCATAGGGAATAAAAATCTGAACCAGTGACAGAAAGTTCATTTCTCAAATTGCCACGAAGGTTTCCATTTAAAGTTCTGAAAAGAAAAGAATGCACAGCTTCCTTCCAAATGCACCACGGTATCTGTATTCCTTTATTTTTCTCCCAGTAGAGATGGAGAATTGCAATAAATATTTAGTAATGCCATTCTATAACACAAGTTCAGTTTTTCTTAATAACAAATTCAATAGATTTTTAAATTCTTGGTTACGTGGTTACTTGGTTTTCCCAATCATTCCTTACACAAGGTTTGTGCATTCAAAAGATTTATGCAAGATTACCTGCATTAGATTCTATCCTCTTTAACAAAACTTTTTGTTTTGAAATAATTTTAAATTTACAGAAAAGTTGCAAAAATAGTTTCCATAAGCATGGTACAATGATCAAAACCAGGAAATTCACATTGATATAATATCTCTCGCTAACCTTACAATCCATATTTAAGTATCACCCGTTTCTCCATGATCCCATCCAGGATCCCACACTGTATTTAATTGTGTCTGGGTCTGTTTGTTTGTTTGTTTTCCAGTCTGTGACAACTCCTCAGTCTATTCTTGTATTCTATGATGTTGACATTTTTTATAACATTTTTATGGGCTGTTATTTTGTAGCATGTCTCTCAATTCTGAATTGACTGATGTTTTACAATGATGAAATCGAAGTTACGCATTTTTGGTAAGAATACTACAGAAGTGATATTGTATTCTCAGTCATCACACTGAGGGGTATTAATGTTGATATGACTCACAACTGGTGATGTTAACCTTGACCACTTGGTTAAGGTAGTATTTTTCTGGAGCTCTCCCCTGTAAACTTACTATTTTTTTTAATTGTAAGCTATAAGACTTTGAGACTATGCAGACTCTTTTTCATTATTCTTTTTGAGTGTCCCTTTATCTCATCATTTGGAGGGTACAGATCAATGTCAAAAATCAGTCCTGTAACTAAGTCATTCCTTAAAAACAGATGATACTTGAGATTTTCTCCAACAGACGTTGGTCTGTTGTTACTTAATCAATTTATAAAATTCATAAATTTAATAAATTAAATCAAACTATGTGGGAAAAAATAAGTTGACAGTGAGGTTCCATAACTGACAAAAGGTTCCATAAACTGTAGTTGAAATAAGTAATGATAGAAAAGCCAGAGTACAACAGAGCCATTCTGCAGGTGGCCATGGGCCTTCAGGTACCTGTCAATTCCACTGAGTTTATATTCACCAACATTTAACTCTTTGGTTTCTCAGAAGTAGATTTTTAATCACCTTTCTTCTCTAGAATATGCTATTCTGCCCCCAAGAATTCTATTCTGCTGCTACTGGGAAGGGTTACTTTAGAATCAGGCCCATTTACTACTAATGAGTTAGGATGCATTAGCAGTAACTGCATGGGATCTTAATTAGAAAAGGACAAACTGCTTTGGGGAAAAGTATGTCTAAGTCTTTCTTTTGTGATGCAATTCTATTATTTTCAAAGTTAATATTTTTATACTGGCCTTCTACTTGATTTCTCCATCTCCTTTCATTTAATGCTCCAAATATTTGCTCCAGCTATCCCTTCCTCTGCTGCATTATCTCCATTTATAATAGAGCTGACTCGGGTCAGGTTTTGCCATATGTCATCCCTCTCCCCCAAAGACTTCTAGTCTTTCAGCCCCAAGTGTTTTCTTTATTGCTTATAACTAACTTTATCTTTTGAATGTATTTTTTTTTTTTTTAGTTTTTATGAATTTGTTTATATTCTGAGGCTCCCTGCAGGTTATTTATTAATATATTTATATGTTGTCATTACACTCAACTGATATCCAAACGACCATTCAGTTTATTCATGCATTTGCTTCATTCTGTGTCAAGGGCGAGGCTAGGTGGGAAATGCATAGACAAAGAAGTCAGATTCCTGCTCTCAAAAAACTTATCCCATCAGAGAACATTTTCAAGATAACATCTTTTCTGAATCTGGACCGGCTTTTGAATGAGACCTCAGATTACTGAGAAGCACGTTCTGTGTCTTAGAATCCCTAAAATATACCCCAAGAGGATTTAAAAAATTGCATTCTAGTGGAAAAGGAAATTATCAAGTTTTATTTGTCATTATTCAACCGGGTAGAATCTAAAGGCACGCGTGAGTGAGGAAGCCCAGACAATGAGAGAGGGGAGGAGGCAGCCAGGGAGAGCGTGCAGGGGTGGAGCGGCAGTATTGACTGGAAGCAAATCCAAGTTGCACAGTAGCAAAAAGAATTTGAGAAGGTAATGAAGAGTTCTGTGGACGGACACAAAGGAGAAGCAAAGGAAATTCACTTGCTCCCTTTGACGAGGCGGAAAGGAACAGCCTCAGCTTGTGTGCGTCTGAACCGTGGTTCACGCACCGCTCATTCAGAGACTGTGGGAAATGCAGATGCAGTTGTTGTTCTCCTGGAGCTGCGTTAGGAACTGATCCAGCCCTGCTAGCGGGTCAGGAGCCCGCCTTGGCGGCAAACAGATCCACTCCCCATGTAACTTGAGGGGAAGGCTTAATGCCTTTGCTCCGCCATTTGAATTTTTTGTTTGAAAGAGCATATAGATTATTTATAGTCCACCAAATAAACCTGAGGGTCTTTTAATAAACTCATAGATTATGTTGCTCAAAGGAGTTTATTGAAATAATATCTGAATTCGCCCGTGACAATGACATTCCAGAAGAGTTTATGACTCCATCCCGTGTGGAATAGGATTTCCCACCTTACCCCAGGGTATCTGCGTATCATTTCAACAAAAGGAAGATGAAAGAGTGACGTTAGGTCACTATACCAGCTTCTCTCATAGTTTCTTTTTCCCTTCAAAAACACAGAGTCAGGCAGGTAGAGGACAACTGATAAAACTGGGATCTTCCCAACTAACTGCCTTCAAAAGGAGGTAAAGTTAAACCCTTTGATTAACATTTCTGAGGGAAAATGTGAGTTTTTCTGGTCAGCATATTAGGGGTTTGGGGAGTTTGGCTTGGATCTGAGTCAAGAAAGGGGAACAAGAATGTAAAAATCCATGTCATTATAGCCAGAAGCTTTGATTCCAGCTACATGTATTTATTCGCAGATGCGTCTGAAGCGCTCACGGTTGTCTGAATGTGCGAGGTTATCATTCACACCACTCACATCACCAGCGGACCTTACCCCCACACCCCCTTCAGGGACTGTTTCGCCATCTCTTTCTGAATTATGGCTGTTTTTCTTTCCTTAAAATTAAACCACTCCATTACATTGTATTGCTTGAAGTCCAAAATTTTAAACAGTTCCCATTTTTTTTTTTTGCCCATTTTACCTTTGTAATTTCCCCTCTCAGTACTTTGACCCCAAATTCTCCTCTTCTCTGTCAGAGAGCCTTCTTTGCTCCAACTGTCTCTTCAAATCTCACGTCTCACTTGAAATTTCATTTAAAATTTCTAGCCTCTCCCTGTATTCCTTACTCATTTCTCCCTCGGCTGCCATTTATTTAACTTTATAGTGACATTTTCTAACTCCATAAAGCCTTCTGAGGTAACAATTTTTATGAAACACACATGATTCTATTGTATTTTTTTTCCAAAGGAGAACGTAGCCAGAAAAGAACAATGGAGAATTGTTTTCTTCCAAATAGGACAAATTAAATAACAAAATCAGAGAAAACTTAGAGTGAGAAGGAATTTTAAAAAATCATCTTGTCAAAGCCCCTTATTTTATAATGAAGAGACTAAGTTCCAGTAAGGTGGAGTCATTTTCCCGAAGTGACATGGCTCATGCAGCCAAGGATGAAGTTGGGTTCTCTTCTCTCCTATTCCAGTTTTCTTTCCATTCCACCATATTGCCCTTCTTAGATGTTTGCTTTGAGCCAGAAGTGATGCAATCGTAACAGTTCACTTGGAGAGTTGATTTCCAGAGTGGTGTCATCCTTTCAATAAATATTACTGAGGACCCATTGTGAGCAATATTTAGGCACCAGGAGTATACGATGAATAGTTCCAAGTCCCTCCCCCATGGAGTTTACATTTAAGAAAAGGAGATCAGTGATAAATAAACTCGAGACTACGTAATGGCAGTTAGAGATATGAGCTGTGAAGACAAGTAAGGCAATATAAGAGAATAGAAAGTGAACAAGAGAATGTATGTAGGTTTGAGGCAGAGTGGCCAGGGTGGACTTCTCTGAGGAAGTGACGTGTATGCAGAAGTCTGAATGAAGTAGACATAATCTATGAGAACATAGAGGAAAGAACTTTCTAGGCAAAGTGAAGAGGAAGTGCCAAGGCTCTGGATTCCAAAAGGCCAGTGAGACCTTCATTACATACACAAAATGAGTTTCCTTTTGAGGCTATGGGCGTAGCTTTCAGAGGAAGTTGTGGGACTTTTCGTATGGATCTGCTGATTAAAATGACATATAACAGATAGCATTTTTTAAGACCAGTTGTCCATCTCACTTGTTCTTTTTTTTTTTTTTTTTTAAGATTTTATTTATTTATTTGTCAGGGAGAGAGCGAGAGAGAGGGAGAGAGAGCGCGCAAGCAGGGGGAGAAGCAGGCTGAGGGAGAAGCAGGCTCCTCACCGAGCAGGGAGCCCGATGCAGAACTCAATCCCAGGACCCTGGGACCATGATCTGAGCCGAAGGCAGACGCTTAATCAACTGAACCCCCCAGGCGTCCCCATCTCACTTGTTCTTTAACTCTCTTTAATGGTAGGAAATTAGAAAACGAGGCATATCTTTCCTCCCACAAAGACACATAACTAAACAGAACCGTCCTCATATGCAGCTTTAGCTTTTAGTTAAGTGGCTCTGTCAGAGAGATAGATTATATAACTGGCAGAAACTACGGCTTCTTTGGATTTGAGTACCGGCTTTCCACACTGCACCCCAAAGGGAATGCCAGAGGAGACTTGTGAGGCCAGCAAACTGTCTCAGAGAGAGAGAATCAGCAGAGGGGCAGAGAGAAGGACTTTGGGTATGAGCGGCTCCTGTTTTTGTAAACCTGGGCCCAGGGATCCCCGATCTCCTAATAAGGAAAAGGCTCGCCCATTTTGACCTTTACCGCCTGTTGCAAAGTCATTGCTGAGCTATTATTTGAGTAGCTTGAGGTAGAATAATGTTCAACTCAGCTTCCTGGAGCTGCATTTGCAATGCAATTAATTGACTGCTGTTAGTTGTCAATTAACATTTATTATCAATTAGTTCATCAAATTGATTAGTTGGCAGGACCTTAAAGTCTAAATGCACTCCTTTCCATTATAAATATGTCTATAAGAGTAAAAGCTACTCACTAATTGATGTCAAACTGGAATTGCTTATGTCGGACTTGACTCTTGTCCATATTGCATTTTAAAATCTATATCAAGTGAACTTGGATAATACATGTAAGGTTCATACTTTCAAAATGTGCCTGCTGTAGTTGTTTTTTTGGGGGCAATCAGCAAATACACTAGGTGGACACTTTATACCTATGTCAAAAGTAAGATTTAATAGGACTTATTATTTCCGATTCACATGTCTAGAATGATCTTACTTTGGAAAAAAGCATTGTGTTTCTCAGTGTTGCTGAGATTTTTGTTACACGTTTAAACACTGTCTATATCAGTTTTAACATTCTGTGAGTCAACTAATAGGATGTGAGCTTTCAATAACTGTCTAGAGGAAGGTAAAATACAAGTATGTATAATTTGCAACTCCTATTTGAAAGACAGGCATATATGTATTCTTTTTATCACCCTTCTCTCAAAAAGTTTTCTAGAATGAACCAGCATTCCAGAATAGTCTGCATTCTATCCATTATCTAAATACCAATTAATAGATTTTGAATTCCCCCTTCCCTTAGTAAAACAAACCAAACCAAACCAAACAAAAAAACCCGATACGCCATCACTCACAAAGACCCATTTTTAATTTTTTTTGTGAGAGAAGAAAACATACAAACGTTTAGCCTTCAGCATATGCTATTTTGTCTTATGTTTTGCACACCTTGGGATGAAGCATGGAACAAAACTGTAACTCTCTCCCTATTTAACAAAAAACACAAGATACCTACAAGGGAGTATTCCTTTTTATTGCCTTTGTGCAAAAAGATAATTCCTGCCTCCTCCCATCCCAAATTGTGACCTAAATATGGCTGAAAGACACAACATGTGACCTGCTTAGCACTGCCTGCCATGGCCTCGAGCCACAGCAGGAACTCTATTAGAGGGAACGGCACAGATGCTACCAGATGGCCAACATATTGTCCAGAGATGACCCATGTATAATTGCAGAAAGTTCAATACATTCAGGTTTTTGAATTTAATTGCATTGACCACCTTACCTACTGCTGCTGCTGCTTTAATTTAAGGTGGAAACATAGTTTGAGTGAGAGGGAGGGAACTCCTTACCGTGTTGTCTTTCTGCCTTTTGCCAAGCACCAAATTGCCTAAAGATGTGATTCCAGGTGTTCCCCGCTACCTGAACTATGAGCAATTTGTGACATATTTGCTTGGCCTCTGTTATTTGGATTGAGAGTTTTGCTTTTCAACCAACTTAGCAACAGATAACATTGCCCAAGTGTGCATGTGTGTATTTTCATATATTTTCAAGATTGTTTTTGATGGGGGCAGATGACGATGGGGTGAGATCGTGCATGCATTGCCGCTTTAGCCTTCTTTGTGCTTCTTCTGCAAAAAGTTGGTTAAATTTCAGTTACTTTGCCACCCCCCATCTCACTTCAGCTCTAACAATGTGAGCTACCAGTGGGTGATCTAGTCCCCATGAATTTATATTTCTAGTAATATAATATTTTGGGGGGAGTGGGTATTAAATTTATTTTGATGTATACACAAATATATAGTCATTTAAAAATAAAAACCTAGACTCTAGTTCTCACGGACTTTGAACCTGTTCTCTCTGAAGAAAAATGGCAATTATATGTAATATAAAGAGAGAGAACTATTGTTTCAGTTTCCTCTTGCAGGCTGTTATTTCTTAAAGTGTTTCTGCTAAGCAAATGTAATCACGATGGCATGCGTTATTAATTCAAAATAGCTTCTCAAATGGCTCAAGCTCTGGGATGGCAGCATGTCTGTTGCGATGTCATTTGTCATAATTCTTTGCTCTTACATAGTGCCTTTTCTCCAAGCCACTCACATACTACATTTGCTTTGTGTCTATATTCAAGACAAAAGATAAATCCTTATTTTGTTAGAACTTTCCAATCTACTGCATCTTTTCATATTTACACTGTAGACCATCTACTGGTGGATCTGATTGGTTTCCCTGATATGTCCTGGAAAGAGAATTCATGAAACAGTCAAGGAAAATTATTTTCCTTTGCCATAATCTGATTTGAGAATGAATTTTATGGTGGAAGCCATTTTATAATACATTCGATGATGTTTTTCTGACACTTGTCATCATTAATTATGCTTTACAAAGCCCAATTTCTTGTTTAAAATCTGAATCCAAATCATTCATACCAAAAGAAGTACATTTGAAGTGCTTCAAATAACCTTTAATTTTTATAAGACTCCATTCTCATGAAAACGGTTAAATGTAGAATGTTGTGTTAAACAAAAAACAATAATTATAGAATTAAAAGGATTTACTAAGTTATTGTTTTATGATTTGGACTTGCTGATAAGCCTTTCAGGATGTCACAAACCTGATTGGGTAGTGTCCCTTTAAAAGCAGAATGGCAGCTGCTGTCAAAATGGAATGCACCCCCAAAACTTGCTGTTTATTCATATCCCAGTTAAAGCTGAAACAAACAACTGAAACTAATCACGCTTGAAGTTGGGTATCGCCTTTGTGAGCTTTATGAGCCTATTTTTCTGAAATTAGAAATTGCCTGAGTGAAATGTTTCTAGCTAAACTGCTTTCTACTGAAGTCATGATTTTTACAGTCAGATAAATGCCCCTTAAGCTCCATTTATGTAAGCGTCAGTGACATCCAGTGGCTAACAGGCTGATCACAAGTGTGTCTCCCCACAGTTTGAGGGGCCCATGGTAGGAAGACGGCATTGGAATCCACTCTGCATTTTGATAGTGTTGTTTCTACTCAAGCAAGTTGGCTTTATCAAATGTGGTCCTCTGATTAGGATAACTAAATATGCCACCGAACTTTGAAATAGCAATGATAGAAATGAGACTTGAAAATTGGAAATCAAAATGCACGTGGGGGCTACATAGGAGAATACCATTGCTTGGGAAACAAAATTAGCATCCACACTAAACCCGAGGCTTGAAACTCTGCAGGTGTTATTTAGAAATGGTTATTGGGGAGCTTATGCAGTTTTCAGTTATACAAAGAGGACTTGCAAATTATGGCGAGGCCAGTTGATTATGCAGAGTTGGATGATGTTACCATTAATGTTTCAAACACATATGCTTCACAAAGTAGTCCACCTTAATTTGAAAAAAGGTATTACTTGCAATAATGTCAGCTACATAAATTTATTTGCAGACAGTCAATTCATATTGATCATAACTCGACCTTACGATGACCTTGAGGAAAGGTAGTCTGTGACGGGTATAGATATTGGGATCAATACCAGAGCGCAATCGACTACACCTAGTTACTGATAAATGAAGTAAAAAGGTACACTATTGTCAGAAACAAAGATAATAACAGCTCATTTAGTCAACTACTTGTAAAGGTTTAATATTGATACACGTAGTTTTAATGACATCCTCGGGCATTCTCAAATGGCAGAAAACAATCGGGTGCAGAGTCGCTGAGCACATTAAGTAGAAAGAATCATTATTTTCCAACTCCAAATAATAAATTCCATGATATTTATGTCAACATCACTGAGAACTCAGGCACTCTCTAAGCTGCACAGAGATAGCCCATGATGCCAACTGCACGGGGCTGTTTTGCTTCAGTTTTCTTCTCAACGTGCCAGGTCTCATGAAACGAAGCCCCCTATTACGTGGGAACAAAGCCTCCAGGACCACACATTGTACGTTAGTACTACCCTCTCTTGCACATTTGCAGCGGAATTAGCTTGCCTATCCACAGGTATAACCAACTGTAATCATGAGGAAGAGAGCATTTGGTCTCAGCACATCTGCTCCACATTGATGCATTCCCCTCTGCTATGGAAAGTTAAAAGAAAGGATGTTAACAAAAATTTCCCCCAGTTGTTCCTTTCTCTTTGCTGGGAATTCCACAGAGTGAGCGCTTGGCAGGTAATGCAGAACCCAAGTAAATAGAGTCCACTGGCAAAATGGTGGCAGGTTGCGCTGCTTAACTGGAGGAGAGGCGTGCAGGAGCCAGCCCGGTGTCTGGTGCACCCAGTTGGTAAATTGTGCCTGTGGTGAGAACAGAGTGATTTTGCAGTAAGCTCATTTTGGGGAACTAGTCAGCCTGCTACTGGGAGCCAAGAAATATGAGGATTTGGTTTCAGTGTGTTTCTTTTTTTTTTCCTTTTTTTTTCAGTGTAAAATGTATTTCTATATCTTGAGCTTTGTTTATCTTTTTGCCAGTATAATTTTAAGAAATCAATGCCAGCAGTCTGATATTGTCTTCCTAAGGGAGGGAAATGCTAAGAGACATTTGTGGCTATTAAAACCTGCAAACAGAAGGAAAAGGCTCTGTTAGCATAGACCGCGCTTGAATGTTTTCCCTGAATGCTGAAGTTCCTACGTTGATCCCGGCAGTTAATCTCCTGGTCACATTTCTCAAGCCACACGCTTTTTCACACGGTCTTCCTGTTTTTTGTGCCGTCGTATCATTTGCTATCTCCTTTTGCCTCTTAGACTCTCATGAAGCTGTTTATTAATAAACCCGTGTTTTCCATACAGCGCTGCATCAATAAACCTCCGAGTGGTTCCGTTAGTCAGCATTCTGGGAAATCCTATGCTATATTGAAGAACTGTAAATCTCCATTATTGCTTCCCATAGCACAAATAAAGAATACCCTCCTACCTCCATGATATCCCCTGCTAATTTTTAAGGGCGAATGCATATGCTTGCAATAGTCACTTTGAGGTGCTGAACTTGGTGTTTATCAGGAAGGGGGGCATCTTTGCTACCGAAGACACCCTGAAACACCTATAATCAAAAGACATGCTAATTTAAGGTATTAAGAACCAAATTACTTCAGTTCTCTTTAGTCTTCCCTTTTCCTGAAGCCTTTAACTAATTTGGTGGGACAGGCGAATTCTGGACTTCAGAATCTTCTGTTCAGCAGCTGTGCTATTTGATTTGTAGTGTGTTATTAACTGACACGAAGAAAATATCAGTAATTAGAAAGATAAGAATAGACTTTTATATACCTTTTTGGTATCAGACAGAAGGAGTAGGACAATCTCTGTTTATACCAACTAAAAAACTTCTGGTATTTACTACTTCAGACAAGGGTGATAATTACATTTCTGCACGACTGCAAGAGAGAGTTTGGCCAGTGAAAAGGTGTGGCGTCTCTCCATTTTTATGATTCCCCCAAGAGAAAGCACAGTGGAAGTTCGAAGAAGAGAGAGCTTATACAGTGAGGGATGGCAGTTGGAGGAACTCTCTGAAACCGGCTTTGCCAATGAAGCTGGATTTCCTCTAACCGTCCCTTTGAAAGTTACAAGTGCTATGTATTTGAAAAGAGGAAACCAGTTTTTAATATCACTAAAGATGCTTTTAGTAAAGCAGATTCAGGAATCCTAAGAAACATTTCATAGTAATATCCCAGAAATCCCTATCACTCCGGGACTGGTCTCTTCATAGTTGGCATCTTTGGCTTACTTCCTAACAGGTTCCCTCCTATTTGGGGATGCCTCAAGCAGCTCTACTGTGAGTTTTGGGTTGTCCTACCGTGCCCGTATCTGCTGTTCTGGCTCTGGGCTCTGACAGTTGTACTAAGCCATTAGGGGCACAGGCCTATATCCCCCTCCAAATCAGTTTTGCTGATGACTTTCTACTTTGTATTTTAATTTCATTTTTCATTAGCATATCCACTGAGAACAGGGAGCCCTTAGCTGTTGCCAGGGTCTGTGAGTTTCCCAGCACCCAGCTGCTCTCTGCTGCCTCCACCTGGGCTAAGCCACCTTAGTTCTTCTCTGGCCTGCTAATTGGCTGACCTTGCACTGTCCTTGACCAAAATTTTGCCTTCAAGATTCCGTTTCAGTTCTGTGTTGCTCCTTTGACTCTTCTCAGGATCTCCACTGGTCTCTGGGATTCTAGGGCCTACTATAAAGACATTCTACAAGGGCTGCCTTTTGGGCAGGCTCCCATCCTCCGGATTGTTTCTCAGTTCCCACCTCTTCTTTAAAATTTCAGTATTTTATTCAGTCAAAGTGATTGTATATGTTGGATTGCCTAATGATAAATTCCTGGTGGGTAAATGGATTATTCTTTTGGATCTAAGTGACATTAACATTTTAAGCAGGGATGATGAGAAGCCTCAAAGTCTTTCTCAACACCGAGGAGGTGGAGGGAAGAGATTATTTTAAGACGTTGGTGTCTTCTAGTAGCAGTCCTTGAATGACACCCTAGTCCAGATCTGTGTAAGGCCAGCCATCTGTAGCATGATGTCCCAATAGGTCTACACATGCTCCCCATAATCCCATTCAGAACAGCAGCAGCAACAGAAGACACTGGAGTGGATTTTAACTGAAGGCCACAGACAGGCATTGCAGACACGTGCCATTTGATTTAGACCCTGAAACTTACCAGATTCCCACTAATACCTACTTTCAACAATCTCAACTAGCTAGATGTTTGTCCTGAGTTGTACCTTCTGGTAATTCAATATCATTATAAGTAAATGGAGTTCCTTTGCTGGGGGCCCTTCACTCTGACAGGGACAAATCATCTTTGGTGAGAGACGGAAGATACTGAGGAGAGAGAAACCCTCGCTTACGTTGCTCCTCCTAGCCATTCCAGGGAAGTAGGAACACCCAGCAGACATGATCATTTTTCTAGGACTTAAGGCTTTAGTCTTTTGGTAACCCTGAATTCTGGAGCTGGGATCACAAGTATTTTAAGACATGAAGAAATTTTTTTCAAGGTAGATTTTTCATTTGTCATTAAATGAAGATGGCCTCCAAAGAAAAATGCCTTAGGTAGATTTTCTCCTAGGTCCTACCTGCTGAAAAAAAAATACCTTAGATGCATTTAAAAAGATTATAAAATTGCAAAAGCAATTTACCATATTAATTAATTTTGAATTACCGCCAAACTCTTATATAAGTGGGTATGATATTCATGGTAAGGCCAAATTAATTCTTTATGATCAGTGCTATTGCAATCAATACTAAATGAATTCATAATGATAAGATACTTAAAATAAAGAGTTACCACAAGAACAATAAAAAGACCATCATCATCCAAGCTATAGCACACTAATAAAGTATTAGTTCAATAAGCTGGTGCTATCCATGACAATCAATGGCAGATACTTAATTTATTTCTGCTGGCCCCTGTCTTGCTTTTCCTGGAAGGACTATGTAAAAGCATGGTCCTTTGATTCTACTGTAAATTGTACAGCACAGAAGAAATCCAGTATTCTTATTAAATAATGTTGCTGTAGGATTTCCTTTACATGTCACCTCTCTGGCAAAGAACTCAAGGCATATTACATACCAATTTACATTCCAAATGAATTCCTTTTGCCTCTGTTTCCTCCCCATGAGAGTCACCTAATCTTTTCTTTCTTTCTTTAATCTTCTCTGTCTCTCTCTCTCTTCCTCCATTGATGGAGATATTTGCAGGGTGTATGGGGCAGAAACTTGAAGGGGGCCATACAGGTCTCTACATTTTTACTTTTTCACTTTAGTGCTGCGAAAAGACATTGTAAGGCTGGAAAGTAGAGGCTCTGTCATATCTGTCCTTTATTATACTTCAAAGAATCAATCAATTATGAAATAAACAATAAAGATCTTTTGTATTTTCTCCCTTCCTCTCTGTCCTTTTCTCTCTCCTTCCACCTCTGCTTTCCCTCCTTCTATTGTAGGAACTGTTTTGAGTATCTTCCATATGTCAGGTGTATGCTGGGTCCTGGAATCAGAAGCAGAAAAAAACAAAACAAAACAAACCATAATCTTTTTTTTCCAGCTTAAAGTCATGGAAAGAGTGCTGGGCTCCTGTCAGATTAGAACCAAATCTTAGCTCTTTCACTTTATTTGCTGTTTGATCTCAGGCACTGTGATAGAGACAAATTCCATATCAAATTCCTCTTTCTTGGGAAGATGGAAAGCTATAGTTTCCAACAACTTTGCCTTTAAATAGGATTGTGTGACTAGTTCTGGCCAATGAATTATATAGAGAGATTATGTGTGTCACTCCTGCGTGAAGTCAAAGAAACATTCCTATGTAACTCTCTACTTCTTTCTTTCCCAACTTTCAGGTTAGCAAGCTTGAGGTGGCAGAGCTACAAAATGAAAACAATTCACATTGCTGAGCCACTGTGAAGAGAACAGCTGCCATGAAGAGGTAGGTAGCCAGCCTGTGTGACTTTGTATGTACATCGTTTGTTTCTTTGGGAATTACTTGTTACTGTAGCATATGACTGACCTATTCTAACTAAAACAGGTATCTAACTTCTCTGAGCATCTGTTTCTTTACCACAAAACAGGAACAATATATTTTTTTATTTTTTACCTACATATAAAGTTACTGAGAAAATGAACTAAGATAGCCAACACAGAACACACAAACTATTTAAATCAGAATTATGCAATGTTTGACTTAGTCTATTCTGGTGCCAGAATTAAAACTCTAACAATTTCATAAGATTCATTTGGCCCTGGTATCTGTCTATCACAGTATCGGAGATGTTGTTTAACAAAAGCTTTTTTTTTTTTTAAAAAAGTGATTTGTGGACAATAATTATAATTCAGTCTCTGTAAAGAGAGTTGTATGTAAATCACCACCTCCATGGGCTCTGCTACCTGCTACGCATTACTCTTTCCAAAGGCTGAATGATAACGTTGTATACTTCTCTGGCCCGGAGCTTGATGAGTGAATACTACATTTTCTGTCCCATAGTCTGCTCCAAGATGGCTGATTTATACTTAAAGTTTTGTTGCTAAGCTTGGGTTTTATTGGTGCACTTAGGAACTACAGACTTTACATCCCAAGATTTTATATATCAATTTCAATGGGAAGTTTTGCTTTCTTTCAATAGTCTCTATAAATTTGGGTTCTGGTTATGTTTTCTGCCCACCTCCCCTGAGAGCTGGGTCATGTTCTCCCTGTTGGCTTTCTCTTCTTTATGAGAATGAAAATTCCAACCAGATACAAAATGGAATTTTAAAGCTTCCTTGATGGAAGTATGTATGTATGTATGTATGTATGTATTTTGTATTTAAAACTTAAAACTGAGCCACTGCCCCACCTTTTAACCTAGAACACCAGATACCCTTGAAAATGGCATCTTGAATTGTTACTGTTGAAACCACCACAGTTTAGTTATGAGTCCTATTCAAATGCAAATTTAAATCAGTATTATTATGTTAAATCAGTGTTATTGTGGAATTAACCTAGGTTGTGTGAACTCATTCAGTCATATAATGACTATAAAAAGCTCAATGAATGGTAGAAAGTCACTGAATGTGAAGTGGGTGGATATTTGGAAAGGGGTAGTTAGAAAACACCTCTTCTGAGTATGTGATGCTATTTGGCCGGAACTCAAACGGTAAGGACAGAAATATTTCATCTATTAGTTAATGTAGGTAGGAGTTTTTTAAAGGGCTTACGAAAATATTTCAAACCTGGAAAAACGTTATTGCCAATAATTTATGAAATAAATACTGCAGAGGGACACTTGACTGGTTCAGTCAGTAGAGCATGGGACTCTTGATCTCGGGGTCATGAGTTTGAGTCCCATGTTGGGAGTAGAGTTTACTTAAAGAAAAAAAAAAAAAAGAAAAGAATACTGCAGAATTTAAATCCACAATGTTTATTTGAATGCATACAAAATGTCTATTGTTACTAATCAACTGAAATTCAACTGTTCTTATTTTATATAAATTTTATTTAATATGAGTGTATTTTAATATATTTGATCTAATGTGCTTAGAACCCACAGAAATCTACTTGGATGTGAAAGAGCTAGCTGTATGTGGATCGTAGGGCAGAATATTACAGGCAGAATGTTTTGAAACAGAAATGCATTTGATGTGATTGAGGAAGAGAAAGAAGGATGTGGCTAGAGAATAAGGAGTGGAGGAGAGTGATAGGAAATGAGGTTGGAATCAGACAGTGTCTAGATTTTGTAACATTTTATGGAGGGTGAGGAAAATGGAGAACGATACTTCTTAACACACCCCTTTTTTCTGATTCAGGTATGTATGTGTGAGCACATACGTGTGAGCCCTTCCTTCTTTTCAGCACATGCATTTGCCTATAAGAAGTGGTTAAGCCAGGGATAAAGGGTATTAGCTGTTTTCCTGTATACTCTGGCTAGTCCTTTGCATATATTATTACCCTGATGCTTCCACTGATATTCCTAAATCCAAATACTCTACAGTATTTCCATGTATTTGCCATTCATGGGCCAAACAAGAGCCTTCTGTAGACTAACTAGCTTCATGATGGTAGGTTCTTGACTTTCATACTGACACCTATCAATATGTGGGTTGTTTTGGTTCATCTCACTTCAACATGGCTGCTTCCCCGACCTAAGGGAGAATTTCAGTCTTGGGGCACTCATAAGAATTTGGACATCCATTGAATGCTAGAGCCAGCCACCTCTTCTCGCCTTGTCGTGGGACCAATGTTTCGTTCTAGAGCTTCCGCTCAGTGCGGCTGCTCCAAATGCTGTATTATTCAAACTTGTTTATGATACTGTCCAGTTGCCACTGAATTAGAAAAATATCTTAAAATAATTGTTTTATCAGGTATGTCTCAAAACTTTCTTTTATGCCGTTTGGGGAAGGAGGCGGGGGCAGTTTAGTGCTTTGCCTGCCAAGCCACAGAACATCTTTGCTGCTTTCTTTTTCCCTTCAATTGTCATTGAAAATAACTAGTCATAATGCCTTTGTAAGCCCCGCCTGGCCTCAGCTATGCGTAAATCATGCTCCCAGACAGGGCCCCTTGGTTTAGAGGTCCCATTGTGGGAGTGATTTAGGTAGAGGCGGGATCATGAATAAAGAACACTCACCCTCTTCTTCAGGGGCAGGGGCGAGAGAGCCCGGGAGAGCCCTTCCCAAACATCTCTTTTCAGCACCAGTATTTGGCTAAGAGCTTTAATTTCATTAGACAAATGGAGGCTGGGTTTTTCCATGCATCTCAGCCTCCTTTTAATGTGTAAATTACATAGGATTTGCCACTCATTACAATGGTGATATGATTATTGGCCTCAAACAGACCACACTGCACAGGCCCCCAGTGATAGGCCCGCTAAGAAGTGGCATGTGTGGGAAAAATTGGATAGCACATGTTTTCTGATCGCAAGCCCTCAAAAGAATTGAATTCAAACCAATGAGGCTCCCACTTGGTTTACTCGGAGTGCTTCATGCAAAATTGATTTCTGGGTGGATGTGACATCATGGTAGGTAATGATGTAGTTGTGGGGTGAGAGCTGCCCAGGGCCCAGAAGCAGTGGTCCGGGAGAAAGCTTTTTGGGTTTGGAGGCAGAAGCCATAGTTTGGCTGTTTGAAGACAAGTCACTCAACTCCCGTGAACCTCAGTTTCCTCATTCACAAAATGGGGATAATAATGTTTGCCTAATACCTGCAGGTTATTTAGGAACATTATTTTTTGAAGCTCTGCTGTGTCTGACTATGCTAGGGAAGGTCGCTCACATTGTCTCATTCATTCTTTAAAATAACTCTTAAAGGTAGTTCTAGCTAAACTAACCCTATGGAAAGTTAAAGAAGCCAGCACAACATTTCCCCCCAAATGCTCCATGAACAGAAAGTTTTGTGGAAAAATTTACAGCTTAGAAAATGCTTTATAGTGTGTCTACTCCTTCTCAACCTGTTTTTAGAAAACCACAGTGTCCATTAGCATACTAAAGTCTCTGAGAAGCTTCTTATTAAAACACTTTTTTTTTAAACTGTGATTTCCTATGAGACCATCTTTTTTCCTCTCCCATCTCAACAAATATATACACCCAACTGCTCAGGATGTAAGTCTTCCATAGAGGAAATGGTACAAGGCTGGTTATTGATTTGGGGATGGATAAGCGGTAGAAAATCCGCAAGTCCCTGGAAGGAGATAGTCTTTGCTAGGAAGGGACCAGTAAGAAAAAGACACTTTTCTAGATCAAATACCCTGTGAGTTTATAATTATGATGATTGGCTCATCCTGGTAGAACTATGCCACCATTTGGGCACAGTGTGAAAGGAATTTATTGTCTCTCTCAAAGGAAAATTTATTCTCCAGGGATGGAATATATGATATTATTTGTACTTTCTTCCATTCACACATTCATTCATTCACTCTGTATATTATTTTAAACTCAAATATATGCCCCATCTGTGGTCTATGTCATGCCAGAAATTTAGACCTTTAGCCACACAAGACTGTTGTCTTGGTAGATTTATGCTGATCCAAACATAAGCACCACTATTCCATTAATGGCTTCCAACACCACCATCTTACTCATTTTCACTAGCACAAATTTGCCACAGTAACACTATTTTACATTTGTTTAATTCTTTGTGTTACAAAGCACATGTATTTCTCAGGAATTTTCAGAGTCCGTTCCTTAGAACACTGGGTAAGAAAGAAGATTGTAAATGTTTCTGAAAGAACAAGTATGTATGTTTATTGATTAGGGTGCTGAGGAAGTGGTTTCATTGAAAATTCTGGGTTAATAAGCAATTGGAAATGGTCTCTTTCATATAGGACATCTCAGAGTTTGGATGTGCACTGTGATTCTCTAAGAGTATGATAAAGGCAGGGGAGCAGTGATAGCATGCAATGTCTTCCAGGCTATATATTCAGCCAGAGAGCTCTTTGTTCATGAGCATTTACTGGTAATCAGTGACTACCTCTGATGGCTCCTATAAGGAATGAAGGAGGTATGCTGGTGGTACTGCCTGGGACCTGGCCCTATAGATGATGTCCTCTAGCAGCTGTGGGCATCAGGCAGTCCTTAGCCTTTCTACCTAGTCCCCTGCAGGTGTGACTCATTTTCTAATCTAGCTGTGATCTGGGTTGATTCCTGGGTCTTGGGTCTTTTAGTTATTCCCCTCTGGGACTAGAGGCCAACTTGTCTCCCATCCAGTCTGCTGGGCCCTGCCCCCTTCTCTTTTCTCTAGATCCTGCCAGCCAGTGGACCAGCACTGACTACTTTTAGTATTTTGTCCATCCTCTTCTTTGAATAACAACTCAGGCACTGCTAGATACCGAGAACAACTTTCCCTCAGAAAATGTGCTGTCCTATTTCACTGTTTGATCAGAAATTTTAGATATTCATGCTAGCTTGGACTGGTCTTAGGTTTACTATCTCAGTGGCCTGAGCATAGAGTGCCCCAACCCCGACCTCACCTCTTTTAGCTCACCTTAGCTTGTCTACCGAGAGCTCCCAGTTTGCTACAAGGCCAGGGCTTGGTGGACTTTATCTTAGGAATGTTCTAGAATGATGTGTTATATGTGAGTAAATTTATACCTGCTTTATACCAGTGTCAGATGAACTCTGATCTCTAGACTACCAGGATGATACTCTTTCTGCTGTACTAGTGTAGTTGACCCTCCATTACTTTATTCCCTGTTCATGGGGAATTTATTTCATGTACGGAAAAATTTTGCCAAAACTTTGATCATTTTATACATACTAAGTGTATAAGTAAGCTGGGCCACCTTCACCAACTTTCTGTATTAAGGAAAATAAATCCTATAAAACTTATCCTTTTGAGTGACTTATATTTGAAATCACGGTTCCTTCAATAAGACCTGGGCTGCAGTCATTCTAGGGTAAGCTCTGAATGCCAGACTTACTCGCAGCCAGGATAGCTTTTAAGAAAAACTGCCTCCAATGCCTCTAGCAATGATCCTGGGGAAATTTTAAGGAAGGAGCCATGTATATGACGCCTGGAGCTAAGGACTAGATGCCGGAGATTGGTGTTTCTTACAGATCTAACTCACGTTCGTTGCCCTGACCATGGTCTTGCACAGATACTAGAGCCAACCGTGGTCTCTCTCTGGGTGGAAGTGGCATCTGTCCTCACCAGCAAATGTCAAGGACAAATACCTGAATATTGACTGGTTAGGTTGATGTCAGTTCAAGAACGAAGATGCTGGAGGAACAAACCTGGGGTTGGCCACACGGCAATAAAATAACTAGAGGTTGCTAGGCAGTCAGTATACGCAACATCAGGGAAAGTGACCCGCTGAATCTTAAAGAGCTAAAGTTCCAAAATATGAAGAAACCGGATATGCGGATAAGAAGATTAAGGGATTGGGGTTTGGGTAGTTCTTTATAAAATCTGGCCAGGAGATCTTCAAATTTCATTTCTATATCCAAACACTAAACAATGAATTAGGTTTATTTCATGCAGGAAAACGGTGATGCACATAACTGGACGGATGGAAAAAGGAGCCCCCACCCCACTGAAAAACATGAACTTTTGATAATTTATCCATATTCTCTTAAAGTATTTGTGATGAAGGATGTATGTTTGAGAGACAGGTGAGCTGTGATTAAAAGCCATGGAGCAAAGTACAGCTAAAATGACCTGCCCAGAGAGTAAGCCTATGACCTTGGACTTCCTTCCACAGAACCACGTTAAAGAGCAACAGTAACTACTGAGTTTTTTCTGAGTTCTGAAAACTGCAGTGATTGTCATTTGTCAAGTAGAGCCTTCATTCGTTGCCCTAAACGACTGATGCCATTTTATGAAGTCTTCATCAAAAGCTTTGAGGGAAATTACATTATATAAAGCAAAATATTTTCATTTCATTGTCTTTTCAGAGATCAATGAGTTTAACTTCCAATCTCACTACATTCTGAACTGCTGCGGATGGAGTAGGTGGCAAATATTACACATTGGGGAAGAAAACATCAAGGATATAAATACCCTTGTCTTTTCTCCTCAGATCAGCGGAGAGCTTTAAGAACAGGATAAATACCCATCTGCCTGGAAAATTGCCTGGAGGCAGGGTGATGGACTAGATGTCTTACTTAGATTCCTTCCAACCCTCGGATTCAGAGCTCTCCACTGCTGCCAACAGAGTTAGTTCTGCTGGGATACGTTCAGGACTGCAGACCCTGCTGCCTATGTGCGTAATGCCCAGAGATTTTTCGTGGAGATCCGTTAAGAACAAGCTTTTTTCTTCCAATTCTGTGGAAATATGCTGCTTCTGAAATGTTATCTGCTCTGCAGGCTTTATCTGAAGGTGTGGGGCTCTCATAAATGATGAATAGATGAATGTGAATGGACTTTGGGGAGGGGTCAGCCTTGCAGGGGCCCCAGCATCTTTGTGGTTTATGTCTTTAAGGGGCGTGGCATGAAGCCCAAAGGCATTACTTAAGCTCACCTGCCAGGCGCTGGCCCATGGCCCATTGGGATCATCAGGGCCCACAATGTGACACTATTGATGGTGCTTGCTCCCAGCCGGTGCACGGTGGTGTTATAGTGGTAGTGGAGGTCCGGGTGACAGCTAAAAATTCTCCTCATCCTAGTAAGAGACGGCGGTACACTTTGGTGTTTGTGTGTATGACTGTACGCACTAATTTTTGTTTTTATTTAATGTTTAAAGTAAGCCATACTCTCTTTAGAAAATATTTCAGAAAGCAGAAGTATGAAGACTAAAACAAAAATAATTCTTAATTCCCCAACCCAGAAAAAAATCACTGTCGACACAGGATGGCATAGACATCAGACATTTGTGAGAGAACAAACCGAGCGCTCGAAAGATTAACTTATGAACCCATCCCACCAAAGCCTATAAAGTGCCCCTGAAAACAGAGGAAATCGTAGGGGAAAATTTAAGTGTCCACTTCAGAGCACTAGTGATTCTCTAATTTTTCACTCAAGGAGTAATTTTTGCATTCTCTGGAGTCCAAGCAAAAAAGTCTCATGAATTGCTTTGTGTTCCTTCCGGGGCAGGGATGGGGGGGGGGCGGTGAACCCATTCAACGGGCCCCAACTTCTAGGAGAACCATCGTACCATTACTGTGCTAGACTGACTACATTCTTTCCTCTCCATTAGCAGTACTGGCAGCGAGTGTCTATCTCAACCCATCACCCTTCTTTTGCCTTTCAAAAAATTTTAAAAAATAATGTTTTCCTTTGAATACTTGAAATCACTTTGTAGAATGTTACTTGATTTGTAACAATTAAACCATTTTGAGAAGTGGCTGCTGGTTAGCTGCCTAATTACATTTGTACCCTATGTAAATTGATCCCTCTACAGTGGGGCTGTACACTTAATATTTCAAATTCATACAAAAGCAACGCAACTAATTTATATGTTTCATGGCCTTTGAGTTGCTCATGATTAGAAATATTGCATATGCATACGTTAGAATTTTATGATTTTTCTCCAAAGACTTTTTCTAACTCTGTATGTGGGGTGTGTCTGTGTGTGTCGGTGCGCCTCTGCGTGTGGTGTATATGTAGTGCCAGAATTTGTTTACTTAACTCTCAGTGGAGCATTTTCCCAGTTTGTTACTAGTGTCAGTTATCTTATTTATTGACGTGTCTATTGTATCATGTTAGTCTTACCCACCAAAAGTATATACATCATAAGAGCAGGGATGTTTTTCTGTGTTGTTCATTTCCATATCCCCAGCATCTAGAATAAGTTCTAGCATAAAAAAGGTGCTCAATAAACATTAGCTTATTGAATAAATCAGTGACTGAAATATTCACAGCATATACGATTTTTAAGGACTGCGTAGCATTTCCTGATAAAGGCATAAGCAAAGTTTTGGTAACTAGCCCTCTACTGTTGATACTAAAAGCTGTATAGTATTTTTATTATCATAACCAATGATCTAAGGAACAAAAACTTTTTTCTCATGGATGGATTCTAGAAGTAGAATTACTAGGTCAAAACATAATAATTATGTAAAGATTCTAGAAGTAAAATTACTAGGTCAAAACATAATAATTATGTAAAGTTCTTACAGCTTAATATTCTGTTTAGTTTCCTCTTCAGAACACTAGTATATATTTTCAGTTACAAGGAATGGATGAAAATGTACATCTTACCACATCCTTGTTTTGTGGAGTGACTTTTCAACTTCCTCCCTTTTGGAATTCAAGAGAATTCCATTTTTATTATGGACATTATATTAGTCAACATATCTCTGTCAGTATAACAAAAACTTCCAAGTCTTAACACAATAAAAACATTTTTTTCCCTTGTTCGTGGTATAGTCAGACGTAGCTTGTGTGACTCTTCTCCATAGCTGCTCTCTAAGAAGGTCCTTCACGTGTGTGTGTGTGTGTGAGAGAGACAGACAGAGACAGAGACAGAGACAGAGACAGAGACAGACAGAGAAGCAGAGAAATTGACAGACCAAGAGGTGCGTTTTATGGCCCAACTAGAAGTCAAGTAATATATTTCTGCCCACATTCCATTGGCCAGACAGAACTCAGTCATGTGGTCCCACTTAGATGCAAGAGGGGCTGGGATCATAGTCTTCCTAAATACCTGGTCAACAAATATATTGTGTCTTGAAACAGATTCTAAAAATGTCTTCTTTCACTTTTTAGAGAGCTGTAGAGTGTAGGGTGCCTGTTATTAGATCTGATGCTCTCCATTCTGCTCAAATGGTCTACACGCTCCATTTCCTGTGACAGTGGCCAGGACCTTGGCCACTGGTTTTCACAAAGTAAAGACAAATAAAGAGAACAAGCACCCATCTTGTCAAGGATGTGGTTGCTTGCCCTGCAACTGAGGAGAAATGCTATTCAATTTACCCACCTTTAAAGTTCGCTTTTGGTGTCCTGGAACAATTCCAACTTGGATAATTGCATTCTGCTGATCGAAAATTCCCCTGTAGTTTCCTTCGGATGAGCTAGCCTTCATTTCCCCCTCTACACATTGTAGGGTAGTGTTACTGGCATCCAGTGATCGCTCCATTCCACTAAGAAGCTGGGTTCATTTCACCACCTGGAAAGCGGTCCCTGGGTGAATAGACAGAGCCTGCAGGTTTCTTTGGTTCCTTAAGTGTGGAAAACATACATTTAATGGATTAGTTAATTAGTGACTTGCAGCTCTAGGTGGTGGAAGAAATTAGTAATCTTTTGTTATGTTATAAATTAAACTCTAAAAATTAAAAAAAAATAATCTTCTCAAAAATATGTAGTATCTTTTGACCCAACAAATAACGCAGTACGTTTTCTGTTGCTAAATATAAGATATTTTGATATCTTTAATAATAGCTATGGAATCAACACTAGAGTATTCCCATAGCAATATGTTTGCCTCTATCCGAAATAATAAACTTTTTCTCTCATGGCTTTCAATGAACAGAATTAACATTTAGAGAATCACTCTTTTTTTTTCTTCCAGGAATATTCATTTTACTAAGTAGTACACACCATCCCCAATTAAATGCTTACGTGTGCTAAAATAGTAAGGGACAATACTAATTTTCATCCAACAATAAAATATTATTGGTGGCGGGTGATTCCTTTAACAATTGAAGGTCAATTTGCAATTAAAGGGTCTTCTAACAGTATCGGAATAACGTACTACTCATTGGGTGATGGAAACAAAACAAAACAAAAAAAGTGGCTGTTGAGCAATTATTAAGTTTGAGCTTGAAACTTGTAGAGACCTTTTATTTTTGTCTAAAAATATTTTTTTTAAATCCAAGCTTATTTCTGATTTACGAATTTCAAAGCTCCCATAACCAAAGGAGGGAGATTTTCTAACACTAGGGGGTCATCCTATTAAAATTCATCATGATTCTCCTTAGTGAAAGAAGTAAACAAGAATCAATTTTCTTTAGTAAAGAAGTTGGCTGAGATGCAAGTGGAACTAGAACAGACTTGATGGATTCCTATGGAAGTTTACAGATACCTCACAATCACAATCTACCATTTACAGGGCATTCTCTCCACTTTCTTTCCCTTGGGCAGGGGGAGCTGGGCAGGAGCGTGGGGGGTGGGGAGAGGAAATCTGTATGAGGAAGAAAAGGAGAGGC
Source organism: Ursus arctos (assembly GCF_023065955.2). Classification (NCBI taxonomy): domain Eukaryota; kingdom Metazoa; phylum Chordata; class Mammalia; order Carnivora; family Ursidae; genus Ursus; species Ursus arctos. The sequence goes on along the minus strand of NW_026622763.1, from coordinate 27,153,176 downwards.
TCCCTAGCACACACAAAAGAATTTGATAGCTTTTAATTCTGCTAAGCCACCACTACATAGAAGATGCCCAGTACTGTAATGATCTGGCTAGATAGATGTAATTGTATCTATCAAACTAAATAGAAGACTGTCAGATGACAGCCAAGATTGGATTGTCTTTTAGGGTCAGACAGAAACCTAGAGTGACCTCATTCCTCCCTTCTCACCATGCCTGTTTTCTCCGTCTTTGATGGGGACCCATTTTGCTAACCATGTGAAAACATATACGGTAACACTGTCTTTTTGCTCTACGCCAACAGCCTCCCTAGAGACCACACTCGGTTTATTTGGGCCCCGGGGATTAAGCCTGCCCAGGCCTCCCTTGTATTTGAAATGTATGCTATTGATATCAGTGCTTAGGGAGAATCAGGCCTCTGCAATGAACAGATCATGCCTGGCTCCATAAAGTCTACGTTGCATGGAGATGTATAGGCTGGGTGGAGAGGGGCCAAGTGAGGCTTTTGCTCTGGAAAGCAAGTATTAGGTCATGAATTAAAGAGTTTGCTTCCTGGCCTGGTCCTTAATATTCAGAACATTTCCCTGTGCGGTGTAAACAGATTTCAACTTCTGAGTAGTTTTACGTTTGGTGGGGCCAGATCATTGTCATCTCTTAGGTGCTAGCTGGGTATCAGCATTGATGTTTCCCTGCCATGCTGTCTTTAAAACCAGCACGCCCCCACCCCCTTGCTCATTTATAAGCAGTTGGAATCCATTTTCATGGAGTTCCTCCAATCAGGATCAGGTCCAAACCATTTTGGTTTTTTTGAGCCTTCCATACTATATTTACTGTGTTTAGTGAAAAGCTGGATTCTCCCCGTGCTAAGTAGCAAACCCATGATGGTTGAAATATTCTGCTAGTTCTGCCGCCTTTATGGGAAGAGACAAAACACACAGAAGATGTAGGGTTATTAAGTGAGCTATTTCATCTCCCCATCCTGGTATGCATTTCAGTCGTTCTTGAGTAACTTGCCGCCACTGAGTCCTACAGGTCCTATTGTTTGTCGTCCATGCTTCGGATGGGAACAAAGCTCTACTGAAGACAGGTTTGCCTTGTGTCTTTCAGCGTAAAAATGCATGACACTTCTGCATATGCTGTGTGTTAAGCTTAACCAGGTTAACGCCCCTCTGCCTGGGCGTTTGGAAAAGAGTCCCAAATTGTCACATGTAAAGGGACATTTCAGTGCTGATTTTTATTTCCATGAGATTAAAAGTGAAACATGTAACCACAAAGCTGGTTTATGTCATCCCCCTGTCGGAGCCAGCAGTCATGCCAAAAATTAGATATTTGATAGGTTTGTGAGAGAAACAGATGCAGAAGGATGCCATTCCCACAATTTAGACTCCTTCTTATCTTTAAGCTAGAAAGAACATTCCAGATGAAGAAAATCTATTTTATTGGCTTTAAAAAATAGCAAGGAAAATGTAGAAATAAAAAAATGCTAATTTAAAACTGATGTCATTCTTGGGGACTTATAAACTGCAAATTGGTATTTCTAACTCAAAAAAAAAAAAAAGTCGTTCGAGACATGCTTACTTGATGTTTTCATTTATGCTGCAGTTTTACCTCAGCCATGGCGTTATAACTGAGAGAAAATACCCACGATATATATTCACATGTCGTAGTATGTGAATATAGGCAAGAAAAAAAGGAGAGAGAAAACCATAAACCTCCAAAAGGCTAAAACATCCAAAAAGTATTCTCTCAGCTTTTTTGGGGAGGCATTTTGTGTCCCATTCTTTTTATTTAATTCTGCCAGCTGTCTGCTAAACAAATCTAGCCAGGTGGGGCTTATAACCCATGACTAAAAAACCTACTAGTGCAGCTGTCCAGCTTGCCCGAAGGAAGAATTCAGACAAATGGCAGGAACGAAAAGATTGTTTTGTTTTCAAGAAAGTAGCTACCGTACCTTCTTCGGGTTCTGTTTGCTTAAGTTAATCCATAACGTCCTAAGGTTTTATGGTTAAATAGAAAAATAATAGCACCCTTTACATTTTTTTAGTTTATTTTTATTATAATTAGTTTAATCTATTATAATTTTCCCTTAAATAAATGCTTTCTTTTATGTTGCAACCTGGCACCGAGTTGTCCATTTTCTTTTCTTTTTAAGAGTTCCTGATTGCTAAACATCATTTTGTTTCTTTTTCTTTTTTTTTTTCCTTTTTTGTTTTTCTTTCTTTCTTTCTTTTCTTTTTTTTTTTTTTTTGTTTATTTGGTCTCTCTTAGGTGGGAACAAATTATTAGTGAACTGTGACTGAACTTTATTTCTAAATATCGCATAATTAAATATGGAGCTATTTAAAGGTGAAGCTTGGCACGGTTTATCCGTGAGCAGAGGAACAGAACAGCCTTCTTTGCACTGCATCATCAGTCGACCTCAACTGTGAGTTTCTAGTCAGCAAATGGGCGCTTCATTTGGTGCGTCTGAGCAGAGGAAGACGAGAGCTGCTCTAACAATGATCACGTCGCCATCTGATCTCCAGCTCCATTGATGACAAATCAATGCGTAAACCACTCACGTACTTTCCCCCACTTATTTGACATTTATCAATTCAATGAATCTCGAAATCTCTGTCAAGCCTGCCTAAAATTCTTATTATCTCATGAAAAAGGCTGCGAGAGTTACAGCTGGTCCTGGTCTTTGGTCCCAGCACCTGTTCAAGAGATAATGACACTCATTCCGGATGAGGACAGGGTGTCGATCGTAGCCAGACTTTTGTCACGCTCCGCGGGGAGGTACCTGGGATGCCAGTGTCCTGACACCCTTCAGAGAGGGAACGGCACCGTCAGCAGGCTTTGACATGCAAAGTGAAGCCCCGGCTCTGCCGGGGAGCCAGCCATGATTCGGGCACAGAGTTAGAAGACAATGAGGCTGAATGCAGTGGTGAGAGTTTTCTTAGCAAGGGCACATGTCATTCCATAAATGGGTGAGGAGATTTGGCTAAATCTCAGTGCAGATCTGGCCAAGAGCTAGAACTAAGGGATTGGCATATCCCGTTGCCTTATTTTTCTATGTTTAGGGGACACAGGAAACGATGCCTGTAGTCTGAGTTGTGCAGACCAAAATGGTGTCCAGAACAAACAGGCGAAGCCAGATTACTCTTCAAGTTGCCTCTGTTTTCTTTTGTTATGTAACAAGACATGAGTGCTATTGGCCTGGGTGCTCACAAACCCAAAAGAAAGCAGGCCAGTTTTTCATGAGGAAATTGAAGTGCTGATGCAGAACTAACCCTCGCAGCTTGTTGTTATTTAACGAAGAAGTAATGGGGAATTTTTGGCAAAATTGGTATATACGCATAACAATAACGCAACACGAAAGATTAATGACATGACTTAGCCCTCAGAGGATTTGCACATGCATTTAAGTGTCAGAAGTAAAGAAATTGTGCAAAGACGCATAGACAAACCAGGTTAAAAGAAGCTAAGCATCACTTCCCTTCCACCCTCTTTGCCGCCCCTGAAGCCCCAGTCAGGTGCTCTTCTCCTGACAGCATCCACCTTTGTCCTGAAGTTGGGCTTCCCTTGAGCCTTTGGGCTTCCCTGCTTTCAGCCAGTGCAAGCAGCCGCCACGGAGCTACTACAGTAACTTTGTGGTTAATCAGGAACAAACACAGAGAAAAAAATTCACAAACATTACAAATACAGCATCATTTGCTCTTAGTGCGCGATCCTGATAAGAGAAAAGAACGAATATCTGTTTAAGGAAGAACACTCTAAACATGGTATGTGTAAGAGGTGGTGCTTGGTAGAAAGAGTTAGAAAGGAAATCTTGTAACATTTCCTCTTTTTTCCATTCTTTCATTATGTATGCACGTGCATATGAATCTGTTTATATTTAAATTCTCTTTAAGTAAATCTTTAAATGTGGGCAAGGATTGCTCTATAATAGAGAGCAGACAAGCAAATCCATAATACATACATTTTCTATATTTTCTCCATTTTAGGATTGATGAATGGAGATCCAGAGGCATAAATAATTTATACTTGTGGAAATAGAAACATGTACACGTGTTAGGCAAAAATCTTAGAAAGCTTCATTTCTAACCATGTGGTCAGTATAAACTGATAGTGGAAAGATGGAAAAGTTTTCTCCAATGTCATCTCCATTAACAAAAACATTTATTTTTTTAAAAGATTTTATTTATTTATTTGAAAAGTGAGAGAGAGAGAGATCACAAGGAAGGGGATCGGCAGGGAGAGGAAGAGGCAGGAGCAGGCTCCTCGTTGAGCAGGGAACCAGACGCCGGGCTCTATCCCAGGACCCTGGGATCATGACCTGAGCTGAAGGCAGACACTTAACCAACTGAACCACCCAGGCGCCCAACAAAAATATTTACGGTGGAACCAAAGATCTTTAGTACAAAATAAGTTTGTAATTATGAGATGGTTTTCTCCTACAGACATTCATATATGGCATGCCCTTTTTACATAGCTATTTCATGAAACAAATGCTCATATAATAGAGCTAATTCGAAACACGGCTGTTAGGTTTATTGTTTCGTATCTACGTGGCAAGAGGGAACCAAGTAGCTTCTTCAGTTTTATGTCTTCTCCCTAGTGTCCTAGCCTGTCCTTCCAAGACCTGCGCCCTAGCCTTCACGAGAATGGTTTCCCTGTTTCTGGTTCCGCATCATCATGTCAGCATTTGGCTGACTTCTAATCCCTAGGATCATGAACTGGATTTGAGTATTTAGCCTTAAAACTCTTTCACAATGGGAGAAAAAAATTAACACTGAATCTTTATCATGTGTTGAAAATAATTTGCTCATAAAAAGAGTGGCATGGTTTTAAAATTATTCAATCAAACTAGGTAACAAATGCAACCTATTAATAGCATATTAAAATATAACTTTACAAATTCTAGAATTTCGTAGGGGAGGAGCACAAGACAGAAGGATCTCACAAGTCTTGCATCCTCGTGCAATCATTCTGGCATTGTTTTGATTATAGCCCAGCGTACTGACAGTGTTTCTGTTTCATGCAGGTGGAAGTGAGAACTTGAGGCTCATTTAACAGTGTGAATTTTCCCGATGTATCACAATTATAGAAACACCTGAGCTTTCAAACTTTTTGCTGATCCGCTCTGAAAGTTCAGCGTGTTTAAGTAACTGTGATGTCAGTATATTTAACTTCCATATTTTATTCTTTTGTCTCTCTCCCTCCCTGCCTCTCTGCCTCCCTTCCTGCTCTCTTTTTTTGGTTTTGCTTCCTTCTGTTCTAGTTCTCTATTCTCCCTTCTTTTCTTTTCTTTCTCTTTTTTCCTTCTCATCAATTCCCCTTTCTCTTTTTGGATTAAAAAAAACTGGCCTTTGAGCCAAGCTTTTTCTTAATGCCCATGGATGTCCTAGTCAACAAAGTTTTTATTTACCCGCTAAAATGTGGAAAAATAAAATTCCAACCCTGCCGCCTGTTCAAGAGCAGTCACATTTTTCTAGAGAAATCGTATTTAGCGATTTCATTTTCTATCAAACATGTTCCCTGCCTCGCAATAATTAAAAAAGGCTACACAGTCATGCTATTTGGGTTTAAGCCACTAATGTAATGTATAGATTTGACTTCACACAGCAATTGCCTATCGAGTCAGGATGGAGACAGACCCTCTCAAGCGTACTCATGTTGTACTGTTTACAAGGCGGTCCTGTAGTTCTGGGGTTTACAGCCCTGCTTAGATCCTGTTACAGTTAGGCTTAGATCTTTCTTTTGGTATAATAGAATTTAATGAGAAGGAAAGTGTGCTTTCAGTTTGCATTTTCAGAAGGATTTATGGGTAAGCTTAGAGTATGTAAAACCACATTTACCCCCAAATAAGCAAAGGATTCATTCACAGAAAGAACAAAACGTTCCTACCTGAATTGAAAAGGAAGGATTCTTTCTAAAAATCTTTTGAGTGAATGAAATATTAAAAAAACATATTTTTCTGAAGCCAACGAGTTTCCTACCTTTTGCGGAAGTCCACCTTAAGGTCGGTTACAATTCTGGTGTGCCGGATCATTTGCAAACCCCACTGCCGCCACCGAGAAAGGGCGGGGCTGCGTCCTGAGACATCTGTGGACCAGAGGAGCTGGCAGGGACCACAGAGCTTTCCATTGAAGTGACTGCTCCCAGCGTGGACCTGAGGCAACTACTTCCACATATCGACTCTTGTCCTTGGTGGTCTGAGAGACACAGCGACTGAGGGCGAGGGGAAGTACGTACCTGCTTTAGGGAGAGCTCACCAGCTACCCCGCCCCCCCGCTACCATCCAAGCTTTCATAAGGGAGAGAGAAAGGAAGCCAAGTAGGAGAAAACTATATAGTAATAAAGCAAATTAAGCGCTTAAATTATGGCACTGGCTGGCTTTGGTTATTGGTATTTAACTATATACCGAGTTTCTAAAAATTCAGAGCACAGATGATTATCTAAGTTTAGAAGAATTTCGTTTATCTGGGTCAGTGGTTCTAAATGCACTCTTGCGGCTTGAGCGCTTGTTGGGATTCCTTGGGAGGGCTTCACACGGACTTTGGGATTAATAATCGTTTTTACGGATTTACTTAAAAATAAATTAGAGCAGAAGATTCAACGTTATTCCTCCAATAATTTCATTCTCACACACTCACATTCCCATTCTCAGTCTTGAGGGAGTGAGGAACGGTGGAGGTTTAGCTAGTGCCCCGGGGATTGCTAGTGTCCATGACATGACACTGCCCCTGCGTGAAGGTCTTCTACCACGTGTTTTGCGGTGGAAACAAAAGTCAAATGCTGAGATCCATTGCTTTAGGGTTTGAATTGCTAATATGTTTTTCTTTCTTTAAAGATTTTATTTATTTTTTATTTATTTTTAAAAGATTTTATTTATTTGAGAGAGAGAGAACACAAGATAAGCAGGAGGAGGAGCAGAGGAAGAAGCTGACTTCCTGCTGAGCAGGGAGCCCCACGTGGGGCTGGATCATGGGACCCTGGGATCATGACCTGAGATGAAGTCAGATGCTTAACCGACTGAGTTACCCAGGAGCCCCAAAAGACTTTATTTATTTTGAGAGAGAGAGAGAGAGAGAGTGCATGTGTGAGGGGGAGGAGCAGAGGGAGAGGGAGAAGCAGACTCCCTGCTGAGCAGGGAGCCAGATGCGGGGCCTAATCCCAGAACCCCAGAATCATGACCTGAGCCGAAGGCAGATGCTTAACCAACAGAACCACCCAGGTGTCCCAGGTTGCTAATATGTTTTATTTGCCTATACTTAGCCTCATTATAATCATGACACAATAAAGGAAAAAAGTATGATTTTGTTAATCACCGAATAATAGTGACAGACAAAGCCTGAGAAAGACTGTCTAGTTGTTGTTTCTATGGGCTGGATCACAACTAAACATGCCACCAATGGTCAATGACACACCCTCTGGCCATTTTAATTTCAATTCAGAATATAAAGAGCTGCAAAGTGCTGTAATTAGGTAGAATTTATAACTGACCCTAAATAGAAAGACTGCACATGGACTCCTCGGTAGCAGTTGTTGTATAAACAATGTATGAAGCTTCTTCTTTTTTTTTTTTTTTAATGTTTTATTTATTTATTTGACAGAGATAGAGACAGCCAGCGAGAGAGGGAACACAAGCAGGGGGAGTGGGAGAGGAAGAAGCAGGCTCATAGCGGAGGAGCCTGATGTGGGGCTCGATCCCATAACGCCGGGATCATGCCCTGAGCCGAAGGCAGACGCCCAACCGCTGTGCCACCCAGGCGCCCTTATGAAGCTTCTTCTTATTCGAATAAGCTCAAAAGTGGTCTCGGGATAAGCAAACCTTACGTCACGCACTTTTGCTGAAGTTTCAAGTACTTCAATAACAATGGACAGATCTAGCACCTATAGGAATTGTGAGCTGATGTTATTTTATACGTTTACAGAGTCATTTGTTTTACGCTTGTCTTCTTTTTCAGAAAGTAAGCTACATGAAGACAAGGATTTCAGGCTTGCATTTCTATCTGATGGGCCTCTAACAATTCTGCCAGCACCGGCCTGGACCTGCGGTGGATAGTCAACAAATTCTCACTGAAAAAAATAAATAAATAAAACCAAATACTCTTGAATAAAGAAATGAAAAAAAAAATCACCTGCCCTTTGCCAGGAAAAGTCAGCATCACATGCTGACCGTCCTAGTACCCGGTGTCTCAAAAGCTCTTTTGACATCCTACCGTTTACAGAACCGTTGAAGAGAGGTCAGTGGATGCAAGGCACCGTTTTTATTTTCCTTAGGAAAAAAAAGAAAAATCTGATACCATTTTCACTAGCCCACATAACATTTCTGGTTTCTGGAGGTTTTTGGCAAAGGGAAAAGCACAGGTTGAACTGTTTAGAAAAGATAAAGGATCCCTTTCTGAATTTTGAAAACTGGGGCTTTTACACATGGTTTCAAAGTTGATCGAGCACGTAAAGCCCAATGAAGACAGATCCTGCAAAAGCAAAGAAACCCTATCTGATGAGTGCCCCAAGTGTGAACACACCGCACCACAACCATGTGGAAATAATAGCCTGTACCGGCAACAAAAGCTTGTATTTAATGAGAACAGCGCCATTGTTCTTGAAATTCTAATTTGGTAAACATCTTATGGCGCTGACTCATCAGGACTGAAAATCCAATAATAAATCACCGCTGTGATTTCGCACCAATGCTGGAATTCACATCACGCGGTGCGCTGCGGCACCTCCTGAAACTCAAACAGGTCGCTGAAAGGTGCATTTCATCAGCAAGCAATTTAATTCATATCAAAGGAATTTTACCCCAATTGAGTGGCAACTGGCTACTTTGGAAAGCAAACTGTTGGGGGAAACGAGCTGCATGTTAGCTGCCCCTAGGAAGGTAGTCCTCTGTAATCCTGGCGGTTTTAAAAGTCGTTTCTTCAAATTCCATAGCAAACAATATGAAATAACAACCGAGTATCTTTGTATCTTAATCATGTTCGGTAACGAAGCCCTTTAGATAATTGGCACTGCTTCTGTTGTAGGCCAAACTTTCTTTCAAGTTACAAATACTCACAAAAGGTTTACATTATAAGGGGCTGCTTTGGAGATGTGCAGATTTAGTTTGTAAGTACAAAGTGAACATGCAAATTGCCTTATCTTGTGGGATTCACAAACAGCCATCATTCAGATTGATTTAATACATGGCTTTTTATCTTTAAAAGTGTTAATTAGAAAATAGGGACAGTTCTCTGAACACTTAAGAGTAATAAATACATCAAAACAGCATCCATGCTTCTGTGATGGAACTTCTGAAGGCTTTGTAAAAGGATTAATACAATTGTCAAAAAGACCACAGTATACATATTTAATAGTGTTACCAAGCTACAATTACATTTTTAGGACTTTATAGCTAAGTTTTCCAATATTTGCTATCTGGAAAACTGAAATGCTGTGCAATTTTTGTACAATGTTTTGGAGTTACCATCTTATTTTAATTTTCCCACCTCGGACCTCCAAACACACTCTTTTGGAGAAGATTCTAAAACTACAAGCGAATATGAGAAGTTACTCCGATAAAAATGGGCTGTTAGAATTGCATGAAGTGAAATTTTATGAGAAGAAACAATTATGATTCACGCATTTTCTTCTCAATGAAAAATATAAAGCTATTTACTGAGAATTTGCCTGTGTTTTGAAATTTCCCTATGACCGTTAAGGGCGTGTACAAGGAGTCACTCTTGGCGGCTCTGCTGTAACCTGGCTCAGTGACTTTGGGCAGGTGACATTACATCTCCATGCTCTGGTTATCTGTAAAACGTGCGAAATCACAGTCCCTTTCTCCTAGGGTCATATGGTGGGGATTAAATAAGACCGTGTTGAACGGCGCCTGGCCCTTGAGGAAGGCGATTGCTCATGAATGTAGATGGAGGTTTTCACCAGGCTTAGTTATATGGTTATCCTGTCATCAGCACTGAAAATACTTGGGAACGCCTCTTTGAATTTATGAGAAAGGCAAACATGCCCAGTACAGGGTGAGGGCCCTTGGCCTCTGTGTGTCAGAGAACTTGACTTTCCCTCCTCTTCAAGATAAGGACTCGAGAGGCCAAGCCATGTGAGCCACTTCCTTTCTAATTCCTCTATTTGTGTTTTGTTGACTTTGTCTCTACTCAATATTTTGATTTAACTAATAATATATGCAGGTGGCAAAATAGTCAGGAAGTATAAAACCCACAATAAAATGAATTTGTTAGAAAATACAGTTTTTTTGATCTATCATTCCAGAAATTGTCTCTGTATCTTGCTTTGTCTCTTTTTTCCTATTTCTTTGTCTTTGTCTTTTTTACAACTTTTCTCTATTTCGCCTTTTTCCTGACCACTTCTTCCAAACTTTATCCTTCACCCAATCCCTTTTGAGCTGGAGATTCATAGTCCCCAGGCCTTTGGCCCCTGGAAGCATTAACGTCCTCTGGCCTCCCCATCTAATGGCCTTCCCCTTTTTGTTCTCGGTCAACCCTTCGTCACTGGGCTGCTTCTGGAAAGCAGCCTCGGGAAACTCTAACGTCCCGCTCTGCTTTCACTATCCTATGAATCCTCTTTGTTAATCGCCCTATCTTTCCATATTTCAAGATGACAGTGCAGGGGTAAGTTAAGAAACTCTAGTGGTTGGAAGTCACTATGAATGTCTATTATTTCCCCTCAGTTGTGCCCTTCTCTTACTTGTTTCGATCACGTCGAGCTTGCTGGAGTACACTTGCAGGCCTGGCGAGATAGTAAGTGCTGTATACATGTATCTCATTGAATTCCTTCACTAATTGCTTACTTTCTTATGCCAATCACAAGGGCCACATTATCCTCACTTTACAGAGGAGGAAGCAGGTTTAGAGAGATTAAATAGTTTGTCCAAGGTCCCATAACTTACAAGTGGCTGAGCCAGAATCCAGAACTGGCCTGCCTGCCAAGGCTTTCGCCACTGTGCTGAGTGGTCTCTCGTGGCCTTTCTGCACCCTGGCATTCCTTTGGCTGGTTCTCATTCTACTCCGGTACCTCTGTGACCCCACCATCACCAGCATCGGCTTATGTTCCTTCCTCATTACCTGGGAACCTGGGGGCTACTCAGATCTTTCTCTTTGTCCTTCTTCTTCCCCTCATGACTTTATGTTCTACCTGTTTTTGATCACCTACAAGCCGGAAGGATCGAGGCCATTTTCCCTATTCCTGAGGGAACAGAGGCTCAGAGGGAAGGCTAGCACTGTGAGCCAAGGGAGGTGTTAGGACTAACTGGAGGGCTGTTGGACTCCTGTCTGGTACTCTCTCTGCCCTTGGTCTCTCCTCAGGAGGCAACAGCACACCGGCCGCTTGCCTGGACACCATTTGTGTGCCCTCATTGCCTTCTCTTCGGCTTCCAGAGCCTACAATTTCGAGAATGATTCCTCTTTCCAGTGGCTCCTTCTTTCTGTTGACAGATGTTTTAGTATTTATCACCCAGAGATACAAACAGAAAACTTTCTCTGGACCTTACTACTTTCCCAATTTCTGTCTCTCTCTCCTCTCCTTCTCCCCCCCCCTTCTCTCTTAGAGTACAAACTTCCATCAGAGTTAGTTGTTTCCATCTCCTACATTCTTTTTCACTCGCTCATGCTTTTATACCTTGCAATCTGGCTTTCCCACCAGCTACCATATATCCTGGTGAAGCGATTATTCTTATAGACATTCCTAAGCATTTCATTGTCAAATTCAGTCTCTGCAACCTGGAAGATCTTCATAGCTGTGGCCACTGGAAGCCTCTGCAGGTTTGAACTTGCTCCAGGTTCCAGAAACCATCCTAACCTTAGGCAGAAATTTGGGCTAGAGATTTCTAGCCCATTGTGCTAGGACTAAGCCATTAACAATCCTTGATCCTCTTTTAGCCTTGACTTTACTAAAAATTCTCATAATAGTTGCCCAATTGCTGACTCGTCATTTTCTTTCTTGTACTAGAATCAATGTTTTAGACTCTGCCTAGAAGCTCATGCCCTCTAGTATTTGGAGCTTACCTCGCTACTGCATCGTCCACCAGGGAATAGAACCCACCCCTGCATTGCAGGCTAATCATGAACATTCTCCTAACTCCTGATTGATGGACACCCTTGATATGTGCCTCCAATATCTCTACCTTTTGGATTTCTCATTATCACTTGTTTTTGGATTCTCCAGCAGGACACTTAGTTCTGAACAGTGCTAACTGCCTCTCAAAACCACACTTTAGTTCACTAAGTCCAGCGAACTATCTCCCGGCACGCAAATACGTCTGCCTTCCTCATGGCAGGAAGAAGTCAAAATGCAGATTCCAGTTTCTTCTGGAGAGCTCATACCAGTGTGGTTAACTGGACCAACTTGGGGCTGTCATAGGAGCTGTACCTTTTTCAGACTTTCTGCAATATTAAATCCTCCTGCTAGCTCACACTTGCTGCTCTTATCTTCCCTTCTTTAGTGTCTGTAGTAACAACTCAATTTGACTTCACTTTTTCCTTTTGCCAGTTCTTCTTAATACCCTTCCCTTCTCTATCAACCAGTTCTCCTTTGGAATTCTTATGCTTTTCTATCACATCGTTTAGATATTCTATATTTTTAATACCTTTAATCACAATATGACTGCAAAGTGTCACACATGTAACTCTCTGGTCTGGAACCTTCTTATTTAGATGTCCCAGAACATGTTCATGATAAGACATCCAGAACCAATCCGTCATTTTCCGACCCCACAAAAAATGTCCTAGTTTCTTTTGTTCTCCTCCCCCACTATTACTAAGAGAACTACCATTCTCCTAGCTTTTAAGATTAAAATTGTGTAGTCATGGTTGATTCCTTTTCCCTGTTGCTTCCACATTCAATAAGTTACCAAATCTAGCTGCTGCTTCATCATTGTCAAGTGCATCTTGGCTTTTCTTTTTCCTTATTCTAGACACCACTATTTTGGTTAAAGACTTCATTATTTCTTTGTTGAAAACCACATTAGCTCGCATGGTTTTCCTGCCTCTGACCCTACCTTTCCTGTCACTGTTGAAGTACTCTTTCTAGGGCAGGGTTCTCATTAAATGAGATGCTATCTGCAAGAATTAGTTTATAATATCTGTTTGCTATATGAATATTAGTTGTTTATCTTATTATGTCATTGACTTACTCAAATATCATTAAATTCTCCCCGATGCCTGCTGAATAAAGACGAAATGCCACCATCTGTTTTTTAATATGCCCTGCAATATTGTCCAGGTTTATCTTTCCAGACATTTCCTCCTAATCCTATGGATTTTTTTTCTATCCAGCTGAAAAGCTTGCCGTTTGTTGGATACACCTTTATCACCTGCACTGTGTTCATGCCGTCCCACCTCTCCCCCACCCCTGAATTGTCTCTTCCCCAGTGAGATGGAAATAAGTTGAACAAATGATATGTGGCATTCTTTGGTAAAGGATGACTGTCATTAATTACGTTTTTTGGGTTTGGCACAAACTATCTGTTTGATAGTTGATCTGTCTATCTGCTGATTTTGCATTGTTCTTTTGGGTCATATTTGAACATTAAGTCATAATCCTCCTTTATTCATATGGTTATCTTCGGCAAATAGAAAATAATAGGTACTGACCATGTAGGAGAAATAAGAGTTGAGGAAATTAGTTAATGATATACTCAACATGAGCTGAGAGTATAATGCATCTGTTAGAAAGCTAGCAAGATTAGGTTGCATAGATTTTAAAAATATCTATTTCGTGGGAAATTATGATCCCTTGATTCTCAGTCTTGCTTGGTCTAAACCAGAATATTGTGTCCGGGTTGCCCATTTGAAGAGGAGCATTGGCAGACTGTAGCATGTGCAGAGAGGATGGCTAGGGTGGTGGAAATTATAGAAATTATCCTGTAAGTTAAATGAAAGGAGGAACCAGGATGATTTAACGTGTAGAAGAAAAGATGAAAGAAATGGCTATCATCTATCAGAAAGAAGAGGTTCTATGTGTATTTCTCCAACAAACAGGAGTGGGGGAAATTGAGCAATTTGTGAATCATTGTCATAAAAAGAACTTTTAGCAAGACCTCTCCCACGGTGGACAGTAAGATTGAGTCTTATGGAATCAAGATTGCTTTAGAAGGCTTTCCTACAGGAGAGAGATGTCATACTAATTGTCCACAAACACCTCTTTAAATTTTAAGTTCTAAAACTAAGAGAAAACCAAGATAAAACTCTTAGGAAGTCATTGGAATAACTTCACATAAAAACGACAGACACAGTGGACATGACTTTGCTAGGCCAAAGCTAGACAAAATCAAGGTATGAACTGAGGTAGAAGTCCTAGCAATTGAAGGCTCCCTCCCACCCTAACCCCCCAAAATGTTGTGAATTATAACACAAATATCAACAGAATTCATATTTGAGTGATTTGTAAAAAATGATCCTTTGCTTAGGAGCTTAACATTGCCATGGCGACTCTGAAAGACAGCTGGCTGCGAAAGACCTCTGGATGGGGATGACTAGGTTGGAGGATAGTGTTGGAGCAAACTGCAATTTACGTGCTAAGGTAGTGGAAAGATGGTCACTGGAATTGTGTGGCTATGAGAGAAAGTCATGTTCATGCTGAGGACAGTAGGGTACCTGCCTGTTTCCCAGAAGACCCTTTCTGAACCCAGCAGACACAGTCTCATGCCCATCACAATGCCTTGAGGTTCACCTGATGAACTTGATGTTTACAGTCCCCTCTCACCACTCCTCAGCTACTTTTCTCTCCATCTGTATTCTATTTTCCTTGCATGGTGCTCTGGCTAAACCCGTGGGTGCCAAGCTTTCTCAATGAGCTGTCTGTCTCTTGGCTCTCCATTTGTCTTCAGGTTGTCAATTGCAATTTTGATCACAGTTGAATTTTATTCCACACAGCTGCACTACCAGTTGCACGAACTGGTCTTCAGTGATTCTCTACTCCACTGCCCTCCCCCTACCCCCATTTTTCAGTCTAACGTCTTAGTTCCTGCATTCTCTCACCACCTGTCTTGGCTCCAGATCACACTCAAAGTTGTTTTATTCCAGACTAACACGTATGGCCTGGATGCAACTCTACTAGCATCAATGGAAGGAAAAAGATTACCTATAATCGTCTCATAAGTCATAGAAAAAGTATAAAAAGCATGAGCAAGTGTAATTTATCACCCTGAGCAAGTAGGCATGTAATTACTTGCAAGGCTGCTTTTAGTTTCAAGCATAGTTTTCTATTTCTATCCTTAAACGTTTTCCCTGTGTCGAAGTTTTGGAGAATTTGGCTCATTTGCAAATGCCTGGTGCTGGTGTTACTTCTGCGAAATCATGTGCACATCATTCAATGGCATTACAACTATCTCCAGTTTAGCCAGAGGGGTCTCCTAGCACTTCTATTCCAGAGCCTCTTGGCTAGTATCGCGGCATTGAAGTTTTAGTTGTCCAATAAACTACAACATGGGATGAAGTGTACTAACAGTGTTTACACAAATGAAACAGCCAAATAAGTTTTGCAAAATTAGTTGTTAATTCTCTTTGGTGTTATCACTATTGCTGGCTTACACTGCATTCATCACATTATATCCATTCATGTGTTTATTTAAGGGAAACACTAAATAAATTACGTTTTTTGATTTTTAGATTTAATTTGTCCTTGAATTTCAAAACTCATCTTGCTCTCTTTGCATATAAGGCCTTTATTATTTCATTAGTCTGCAAATATTCTTTTTAAAAAGTTTGGGTATTTCTAGGTTTGAACACTGGAAGCTATGTGTGCCTTTTTCATCAAGGCATTTTCATTTCATGAAAACCTCCATTCAAGGTAGGGCAGGCTCTTACTTGAGAGAATATCTCGGCTTAGCTATTCTGAGCATGACCCAACATGGTCACAGATCCTGGCTCCATCCATGATCCATCAGGTGTAACAACCACCACTGTCTGAATGCATCTCCTTAAAAAAAATTTTTTTTTTAGAAGGAAGAACTTTATTGGTTCCTTTCTGGCCAGTGGTCTTCATTACTGGTGGAATCAGTGGACATTCTTATGTACAAAATAGCCTAATGCTATTTCCTATGTAGGGAACTATGATACAGGATAATTTCAGCTAAAACTGGGTATGGCAAACAAATTAACCAACATATTTTGCATGGTGGGCTAGATTTTAGTTATCTGAATTAATGGATGTTAGTACTGTTCTGTTTTCTCCAGAAGTCACTCCTTTTGCATCTAGAGAGTAACCTTATGTCCAATAGTTATAAATAATGATGCTACTTTGGTAGGAATGAATTCAAGAGACCTCAAAAGCTATTGAGTTGACTTGGTCCATCTTTTTCACACCTGTTGACAGTATCTCTTTCTCCCAATTTATACTTAAGATGGTTGAATTAAAGCCATTAGCTAAATTTAGCATACTAGCCCAAATAGACATGTTTTGTTTCTAAGCTTGCTATATGACTCACTCTATTTCTCGACTCAGGACACTCATCATCAACTTCTGCTGGGCTCTTGGTACATTTGGAATAAAAGTGAATGAAAATGGTGGTAATGTCAACTGAGTTGTTAAACAAGGAACATTCTTTTTTTTTTTTAAGAGTTTATTTATTTGAGAGAGAGAGAGAGAGCATGAGCAGGGGAGGGGTAGAGGGAGAGGGAGAAGCAGACTCTCCACTGAGCAGGGAGCTCGATGCGGGGCCTGATCCCGGGACTCCAGGATCATGACCTGAGCCTAAGGGAGACTCTTAACCGACTGAGCCACCCAGGAGCCCCTAAACATGAAACACTCTTAAGTAAACAAATTTTGCCCAGCACTTTGTACATGTAGAATTGTGTTTAAACCGTCTGGTTACATGGAGTTCTACGTTATGATGCCTATTGTCACCTGTGACTTAGAGCACAGTGGATCTTCCATGGAAAAAGAAATATTCTCCGGAATGGATATCCTGGAAAGATATATTGCAGTGAAGATCTGGGTCATTTTTCTGCAGTCTTGAAGCTGACTTAAGGTCTTGGGCAGTCCTACCCTCCTCAAACGACACAGTGCCCTGTTCAGGGCTGGCTTTGGATCAGATCTCATGGGGTGACTGTGGGCTTCTGGCCCTCTCGCAAGCTATTGGCATGTTTTTTCCTATGTTATACATGATATTGCTTAATATACGTCCTTCTTAGGCAAATGCATCATAGTTGAAAACAACAATGACAAGGTTGGGAAATCAGTGTCTAACCAAGAGTTGCGGATGATCTTACATGCACCTCTTCAAGATATATTCTTATTCAACACATGTGATTTATAGATAAAGTAGATAACTTTTTTTAAAAAGATGTTTTTTTTAAGTAACCTCTACACCCAACGTGTGGGGTTTGAACTCACAACCCTAAGATCGCATGCTCTACTGACTGAGCTAGCCAGGAGCCCCTAAAGTAGATAAATTTTAAGTCTTTTAAGATTCAGACAATTATATGTTGTTTGTATTTTATTTTCAGAGTTTTTTCCTTCAAAATCCTGAATAATATCCCCTTTGTTATATAATCATGCTATTGTAGTCTTTTCTTGAAAGCATGCTAAGTTCATTTCTATTGTAGAAAAAGAGAAATGTAGAAATCTGGATTCTCTCTTTGCCTCTTATTATAGGATACAGGAGCCTAGTAAAATGCTAATAATATTTTAGTAGGAGAATATGGCACCTTTTACGGCTTTTAACTACATTTAGGTGACATCATGGCTCCACATGACAACATGAGTTAAGATGAAATACACTCATTAAAAAACAAATTCCATCATGTCATGGGTAACTTGTGATCTCTAGCTTTGGAGCGTTAAGCCTTGTACATCATGCCAGGGCCTACGTGAAGTCTGTTATTAATAATAAGAATAAATTCCACCCCACTCCTTAGGTTGCTCATTCACATCACCAGTCAACAACTCAACACACTCTTTAGTAACAGAAAAAGAGAAATCTAGTACATTCTAATGATTTGAATAATTGCTTGGAAACTTGATAATGCGTTAACATTCATTTGCTGAAAAGCGGGCCAATGATGGTTAAGCGATTTCATCTTAAAATGGGTGTGTGCCTATTTATGGATATCTGTGGCTGGCTAGCTTCTTGGTTAGAGCACTGTTCTAAGAAGCTCAGATCAAGGGCTTTTCCCATGTGGCCCTGTCAACTTCTCTCTTTCAAGGGTCCATTTCATCATTGACCCCAGCCTCCTGTGGCACACATGTCTACTACTGGCCAATAAGGAGATGAGATTAGAGCTCACGCATTGCTTGAAGCAAATCTATCACCATACTGGAAAAAGCTACTTACTGCACACAATCCATATGGGTGGTTCCATAGCATCACCTCAAGGGCTGTATCTCTGGGCTTGTGCATGTGGACACGTCTAGATACAAAGACACATATACTAGCGACACTTACTAATCATGTCACTGAGAGAGATTCATCTAGAAGAAAGACTATTATGAAACAGTGAGTTGTTTGTATCAAAGATTAGTTTAAAGACAGCTGTAGATTTATTATTTTAAAATCTCTAGATGAGGGGATTGGATTAGATAAACTTTAAAGTCCTTCCAGCTCTAAGTCCTTCCAGCTCCCTACAGTCTCCAAGTGCATTGATTAACATACATAATGTAAAACAATGTAGTTTTGTAAAGCAAAATTGGCAGGAAGAGAATATTCTCTCAAGAAAAACTACTTTCTGTGAGTCTTCCCTTCAAGCTACCAAAAAAAGGTGATCAAGTAGAGCTCAAAAATAATTTCTGGGCTTAAACTTAAAATTCTTTTATCTGGAACAGATTATTTCATTCCACAATTAGAAATGAGATCCAAAATGCAAATATTACTGAGAGAGATAGCACATTGCCTCATATTCACACTATGGTGTTAACAACTGCTATAAGAGCCATTTTACAGAGTAAGTTTGAGAGGGGGAAGCGTACCTTATTCAAATATATGAAGATGATTTTACGATTTTACAAATCGTATCCTATTTTATTCCAGTCCTAATTCTGCCAACCCTTCTGGGTATGTAACAATTTTAAAGACAGTGCTTCAAAATTTGAAGAGGGGAAAATGTGGAAATAGCTTAAATGGGAATGTAACTCTTAGGCTTTCACCAAATACATTTCCATGGTTTTCCAGTTTGTTCTGTTTTCTTGAGAAGGGGTGAAAATTCTTGGAATTAAATGTACAATAAAACACCAAATATACACTGGTTCTCTAAAGCTTTGTATCTCTATTTTTAGCGCTATCTCTGTTTACATCAAGTCTCTTTTACATCTGAATTTGGTGAGACATGCTATTTACTTACTATCCTATTGACCGGAAGGAAATCTGTTCAATCAGTATTTGGAGGTCCATGTCACTTGGAGTTCTGTCTAGTCATGTAGGAATGTTATTTTGATAGTATTAAAACAAAATTTAGAGGGAGAAAAATCAATTTGTAAATGAACTGAATTTCAAGGCTCCAGAATTTCTGCTTCCCACTGTCCCTGTACATGAAACAAGAGAATCAGGGCTCCACGTGTAGTAAAGGGATGCAAGGTGATATATAAGGTATGTGTTCTTCTTCCTTTTTCCAGAGAGTAAGAGAGATTGGGGAAAGGGCTTAACTGACTGAGCCACCCAGGCGCCCCATAAATTCCATGTTCTTGATGTAAGAGTTGAAAGGGTTACAAAGAAACACCATTCCATTCTGTCCTAGAGGTATTCTTCCACTGGTTTGGTTGCTCAGTCCTGGTGGGACAGTGCAGATGCAGGCCTCACCTGGGACAGCTGGTCAGACACATGAACCTCCTGAAGTCATCTGAATAGGAATCGCAATCCGAATATAAGTCTAGACGTTTTGCAAAGCACATTTCCTACATCTTAATTGAAAAGGATCACGGATCTGTCCAACCTGCCCAAGAGATCCCAGGCCACTGGAATAGTGATGACAACAAAAGCCCTCCTGCCTGGCTCCACTGCACTTCCTGTTGCTGTTTTATGGTAACAAATCGAGTTCTTTTCATCTGTGAAGCTGAGACTGGCAAAAAGCTACTAGTCTCTATCGCAGTGCCTTCTACTGCTATCCTTGTCTGGTGCCAGTGTTTCTGGTTCTCCATCCCATCCCTTGACCTTGAGACTAGATGCCTGCCAGACCCTCCTCTGGCAAGAGCAGCTGTTACTTTTGGCCCATTTAAAGACCTTTTAGGTTTTAGGAACTCCTTTGTTTTGTTTATCTTTTGAATGTTAGGTGACCAGACCTTTGAAAAATTGGTATTCTTTTTCCTCTATAACTATAAACTGGAAACTTTACTCATGTGGGTATGGAGTACTGGAAGACCAGGCTTTCATTCTTCTTAACTTCCCATATAATCAAAAGAACCTAATGAATTCAAGTTGCCTGTAACATTTTGTGTGTTTCTGACTTGAAACCGAATTCCCAAACAACCATGTGAACAATAATGAAATTCAGGCAAAGAGGCTCTATTTTCCTGTTGTTAGGAAAGAGACTCTTATGGTGAACTCTTGGGTTCTACTCCCTGTGATTTAAGACAACATAAAATTTAGTACTTATCGGCTGTATTTTGGCTTTAAAATTATTACAAAGAGCCTGAAGAAATGTAATGGCTGAGTTGAGTTTGATCAGAAATACAACTTACAGGATTGTATAATGCATGCATTCTCCCATGTTAGAAACCGTACAGCACACTCTGTAGATTACAGTTTAATTGGGGAGATGATACAATAAAAGAGTCTCTCAAACTTCCATATAAGAATTTAGGTACAGTAAGCAGAATGTAATTATTCCAGTTGGAATTTGGCCAGAAGCTGGGGATTAAAAACCCTTAGTGTTATGAAAAGTTCCATGGGATGTTTAATGACTAGAAATAGCCAGAAGCTTAGATTTATGACATCCAAAAATAGTACCCCTAGCAGGATTAGTCCACCCAGGTCATGCTGGGGCACAGTTTGGGCAATAGTCAAAAAACCCCATTTATTGAATCATAAACATAATTTCTAGCAGCTCTGGGTTGGAGATTTGTATTCAAGCACTACTTAACCAACTTTTAGCAGCTTCCTCAGATGTGGCATCCCACCGACACTCAGTAAATGCACAATAATAAAGAAAATGTTAGGTAGGCTTGAATGATAATGATGATAGTATAGGAGGCCAAGGACCAAAGCTGACTTTACAAGTAGGTGACAGAGATGCTTCCAGATGTTATGTGATTTCAGAGGCTATGGAAAGACACAAAACATCACCTGGGTTCACCTTGCTAGTGACCGTAATTTCACAAATGCAATGTTATTCTTTCTGATTAATGCTCAACCCCTATTTCAAAGCAAACATACTTGAAAAAGTTAATACGTAAGCCTTGGCTATCATTTAAATCATAGTGTAACGTGAAATTTTCATGCCCTATTCTAAGGAATTTTGGCAGAACTGAAGAGTAAAGGATCTTTAAGAATGAGGGAACCACAAAGGGAAGAATAGCTTGCAGAAAAGAAAGTGTAGGGCGAACAAAGACAAACTTCTCTAGTTTCATTGTTATGGGCTAAATTGTGTCTGCCACCCCCCCCCCCCATTCATATGTTGAAGCTCTAATTCCTATTACTGCCAAATGTAACTGATTTAGAGATAGGGCCTTTAAAGAGTTAATTCTGTCAAAAATGGGATTTTTAGGGTAGGCCCTAATCCAATCTGGCAGGCCTTCTTATAAGAAGAGTAAATTTGGAAACACAGAGAAACATCAAGGATGTATATGCACGGAGAAAAGACCATGTGAGAACACAGTTAGAAGGTGGCCGCCTGCACTCCAAGGAGGGAGGCCTCAGAAGAAATTAACCCTGCCATTACCTTGATCTTGGACTTCTAGTTCCCAAAACTTTGAGAAAATTAGTTTCTGTTGTTTAAGTCAACCAGTCTGTAGTATTTTGTTATGGGAGCCTAAGGAAACGAAAACACTCTTTTTCAGAGGAAAGACATCCGGAAAGGCCTGCTAGTTAAATTTCTCAGCTTCTTTGAGGCTGAGGCTTTTATTGAAAGTGGTTCTAATCTTTCTTGGATCTTTCTAGCCCCAGGGAAAATGGGATCAAGACCCATCACCTCAGGTTGATCTTGTAAGGCATAGTTTAAATTCAAAAGGTTACCTGGGCATTCATAAGATGCTGGATTGAAGAAAGGTGATGAGCAAAAGTCAAGCTAGGAAAGGCTAAGCACAGAGCTTACCAGGCTTATTATCAAGACGCAGTCAGATGGCTCACTGTTTGCAGGTAGACATGATTTGTTGGCCAACCCTCCACATTAAAAACGAAGGGCCTGTATTTTCTTTTTTTTTTTTTTTTTTTTTTAAAGATTTTATTTATTTATTCAACAGAGATAGAGACAGCCAGCGAGAGAGGAAACACAAGCAGGGGGAGCGGGAGAGGAAGAAGCAGGCTCATGGCGGAAGAGCCTGACATGGGGCTCGATCCGACAACGCCGGGATCACGCCCTGAGCCGAAGGCAAACGCTTAACCGCTGTGCCACCCAGGCGCCCCAGGGCCTGTATTTTCATTGCTGAAAAACCTGGGGCAATTTGTCACGATAGCCCTCTCTTGGGCACTTCTGATGTATAAATGAATTTTGGTGAGAGGATTTCAAAGTAGGCTTTTGGGGCTATAATAACTTTGGCATCAGCAAGTGATGAAGGACCTCCTGCATTAATATTATTTAATATAAACGTAAAGTAACTGCAGTAACAGGAAGAATACTCATGTATAAAACCAGTATAAATTGTTAATAGTAAGACTGCAGCCCTTTAAAAATGCAGCTATTGATGTTCTACATGTGGAATCTGGGAGTCTTGAGGGCAAGGATAATTTATACTTGCCAAATCACTGTGAGAAAATTCCAACTACGTGGAAATGTAAATATTCACTGTTAGGAAGGATCTTTCAAGATAGGCTAAATATTTACCCAGTTTTCATCTTTTTAAATCACAAATAAGTCTTCTCTCATTGGTTCAAATTCTTCAAACAGGAGATGGGCTGCAAAAAAATTGGAGGCCGGGGGAAGGGGTATGTCTATTGTCTCTCTTTTTCGACCTAAAATATATCTTGCAACTCATATAGTCAGGAAATCTTTCATTTTTTACTTTGAAATTTATTCCACAATTATTTTATTCTACCTAGATATTGCTAATGAAATTTAGTATGTGTTGTGTCAAAAATACCAGAAATATGATGTTGAATATGAAAAACAATTTTAGCAGCAAATTAAGTGGTAGTTAAATAGAATGTAAGCAAGTTATTTACAGAAAATCTGCAGAAGGTTAAAAGTGTGCAGACATTCAAATGTTTAAGGACTCCTAATTGTCACGTCGCTGCAATTGTCACTTGCAGCAGATGCACAAATCCATAGCAGTATTGTGGGAGAATTGTCAGATAAAGAGGCTCCTGTAAAGCTTTTTTTTTTTTTTTAAAGTAACTCTTCCTTTTTTACCTCTTTATTCTTCCCTTGAATATTTTCTCATGAGGATAGTTTCAAAGGGAATGTTACTCCTGAGAAAAAAGGTTCTGAATAAAACCATTCTATCAGTAATTGTTCAGGCAGGAAAACAGAAACCACTCTAGGTATTTCAAACAGAGGTGATTTAATACAGGGAGTTGGTTACGTAAATGATGGAAATGTTGGCAAGGTGATGTTGAGGAGATCCAGAAATTAGAAACAGTAGGAAGTCCCTACTACCCCAAGGATAGGAAGGACAAGGAGGTGGTATTTTTTTCACAGTTTAAAGATGAGGACTGCCCTTGGGAAACTAGATACTAGATACCCAGGTGGGGACTCTCCTACGGGACCCGAGATCACTGAGAGAAGAATTTTTCCCATGGAGCCAGAATCACCGAAAAGATAGAATCATTGCCACGGGTGAAAATAAAAGCTGAGGAAGACAGGAAAAAAATATATGCTGTGACTTTGTCATCATTTTCTTCTCCCAGGATTTTGCCAGTGCCTCCCCTTGGCCAAACCTACCGAAATCCAGTTGGCACAGGAACCTGGGGAATGTCGTTCCCAGAGATAGGAAGCAGAGCAGAGGAAGGCTAAGTAATGAATCAAGAACAAACTGGCAAATGACTTGCATACAAAAAGGAAACTACTTTTGTTTGTTTGTGCTTCTCTTTAATTAGTTTAATCTGGTTCACTCAGCCATGGTACAATGAAAATCACTTTGGGATCTTATGAAAATTGTAGGTTTCTGAAAAATTATAGGTTTCTTTTTCTTCTTTTCTTTCTTTCTTTCTTTCTTTCTTTCTTTCTTTCTTTCTTTCTTTCTTTCTTTCTTTCTTTCTTCTTTCCTTCCTTCCTTCCTTCCTTCCTTCCTTCCTTCCTTCCTTCCTTCCTTCCTTCTAATATGAGTTATTTCATGATATAAGTAAAGGCTCCTGTGGCCTCAGAATTAAAAATTCCCTGAACAGTAATGTGGTAGCTGAGATGAGGGAATCATAGGCTGAGGAAAACCAAAATGGTACCTGTCACTGACATTTGAGTTTCAGACCCAGACTCTGAATATTCTTCAGAATATCAGCTTCCAACTTGCAACATGACATTTCAACTTTAGCAATTTCATACTAATGAACTCCTTTATTTCTGCCTGTCTCATTAGGACACTCCATGCTTTCCAGAAACGCAAGTGAAGTTTAATAGAGATAAAGCCATTCCTCTGGCGCTGCTATGATCAAGAAACTACAATCAATCTTGCTTTCTTCAAGCATGTCATAAAAAGACCCTTTTCCTTCTGATTAGCATTCTTGAACACAGTACAAGCTGATGACTTGCTTGAAGTCATTCACTGTAGGGATACAGCACCTACTGCACGTGATAAAACAACATAAGGCGTATGAACTGCTCATTACAATCTAATTAGTTTGGGCTTTTCATTTCATTTTATGTCCTGAATTGAACCTGATTCAATATGATTCTGAGCTGGAGTTCATCATGTCTTCTCACTGTCAGTGCAAGTTCATGGTGTTTGCTTGCTAGATTCCACAGTTAGAGAGATGGTTCCTCTTTTTTTGGGGGGAGGGGAACTGGTTAGAAAGAAGGTCATTAATATGAAATGACTGAAGTCTTGGCTATTGTATTTTCTTCTGTGTGAGATTTCCATTTAACCTAGCACACATCACAGTTGTGAAGTATTTCAAGAAGGTTTGGCCATTTATAATAACCTGATCTGCCTGATGCATGGGTTCACTTCCTTGCAATGCTCTAGGAGCAATAGTCTGAGCCCTTGGGTTTCATTCCAAAGAATGACTAAACAAAAAAGAAACACCTGGGTTAGTTTCACTATCAAACTCCATTGTATTGGAAAACTTTTGAAAGCAAGATACCTCTATTTTTGGGGTTGTTTCTGATAACATCTTTCTGGGGTCTCAAATTAGGACATAGACTTTGTATGTAGACTAAGTACACATTGATTTATCTTTTCTCAATACTTTAAAGATGGTAAATAAAGAATGACTGGCATGATTTTGGATGATATACACACTCTCTTCTCTGTGTCTTTGTTTTTAGAACAATAAGGATCCAGACATCCACTTTTTTTTAATATCTTCATAGGAAGGCTATGGGTATCTATTGGTTATTCTTTTTTTTTTTTTAATTTGAGAAATCATTTAATATAGGTAATGTTAATATGAAATACTCATAAGTATATTTTGCTTCCTACTCATATGAGCTTTGAAAATTTTGTTGTATCTTCTGGAAAGTAAAGATTGTGTTTTACTTACAAAATACCTTAGGTGTTTGCCAAAACATTGCCCCATGGTTCCATAACATGTGACTGCATGTAGAATGAGGTTTTCTGGAAATTGATTAACAGAATCATTCTGGATAAAGCAGATTTCCTCCACATTACTAAGCTCAACTTACAAATAAAAATAGAAAGAAATAATCAGACATACTGCTTGTTTTGTTGAATAAAGTTCAGATTTTACTTATTTATTTGAGAGAGAGCGAGCACGAGCAGGGAAGAGGGGCAAAGAGAGAAAGAGAAGCAGACTCCCCGCTGAGTAGGAAGCCCAGACAGGGGTTCAATCCCAGGACCCTGAGATCATGACCTGAGATGAAGGCAGACCTTTAACTGACTGAGCCACCCAGGCTCCCCGAGACAATATATTTAGATGATAGATATAAAGTGCCTAGAATTACATGTTTCTCAAACTACATATCCCCCCTGTTTGTTCCTTTCCCACCTCTGTTTTGGAGAAATGTGATTTAATCAGATTCCCACCCTAAATAATATCATGACATTCCCTGTGGTTCTGCTGATCCAGGATCAACCGTACTCTGTCCAAAAATGTTTCTTCCATGATAGAGAGGTTTCCTGAATTTAATTCAATTTTTATTTCATAATTGATGATCATCATGTGAATTACCAGTGAACTGAACTTTGCTGGCAAGTGGATATTTTGAGTGCCTTGCGTAAACCATTTTTTACCATTCGAAAGCCCATAGAAATGGTAACATTTTTATAATAGCCACTGATTCATTTTGTAAAGAAACTAAACTAGGTGAACGTCTGCTGTGTTTATTTAGATTTTATACCTAACTGGTGGCTCTTTATTTCTGCAATAATTTGTTGAAAGCTTGTGGTTAGGTGGTATGTAACCTTTAATTCAGCTATTGTTAGCACTTTTGTATGCCAGACAGAGGTTCTGAAATTTTCAGTAGGCCATGGACTCTTAATAGGGAATCTTAATGGTTCCCTTAGTACTCGAGAGCCATCATGACATCTGAGTTATATACATTTCTTATGTATAACCTTCAGCTCAACACTGAAGTAAGGCATAAGGCATTTGTCCCACACTTTGTACAAGAAGAGGAAGTGAGATTTTTTTTTTTTTTTACTTACATTGTCAAAGATTCTTAAGGGATTGGTCTTGGTTAATTAGCAATTAGTAAAATGAGTATCAAGCTCCTGATAAAATATTGTTAGGGAAATTGGGAAACAGAAGGTTACCCAAGCCGCTAACTCAATCTTTGGGGAGCTGAAGGAGGTAGGAAGAGAGGGACTCGAGGAGCCAGGGGTGCCCAGAGCGGCGTACGCTACTGTAGCTGCCCGTGTCCTCTAGCATATTATCCCAGCCGTTCTCCTCATGCCCCGAAGCACCGTTCTGAGGCCCAGGAGACTGCAATGAACTCAGAAATTACGACTTGATTAAAGACTACTGAGATGCTCATATTGGAAACAGAAAATGATATTATGAAAATTGATGTGCTCTTCTTTGTTTATAAAGACAGCATGATTAACTCGCCATCATTTGCATTTGAGTTGATGGTAGGTTTGGGCTGAACTATCTATACTCTGGGGGAAGGGCATGGGTTTGCCAGGCAGTTATGTGTAAAGGGTTCTGTCCATGCAATGAAATCGAGCTGAGCCACTTGGCTGACATGGAGTCAGAGCTGGCGACCTTGGCAACCTGAGTGGGAAGGAGCATGACCAATGCCACGTATTAATTAACATGGGTCTTCATTCATGTGCTAAGGGATATGCATGTAATGGTTTTCAAGCTTAGATCCATACAACTAAAAGACAAAGTGAATGAAAATCTTTCGAGGGCATTGACCAGTTCCAGTGAAATAACTGTGGCTTGAGGACACAGAAACGGTTTTATCTCTGACTATATAATGTTTTTACTTATAGACCCTGTTGAAGTAGAAGGTCCTTTCTTCAATCCTATTGCTTGCACTTTCTTTCACAAGACTGAATTTTGGGAGACATTGAGAAATGAGGTGAATTAGGAAGTATCCTATGGTTTAACAGCTGATAAATGGGGTATGCATTTTCTTTAGTTTTTTCTCTCAGGCATTTTTGGTCCCACTTCAATTTAATTTATTAGATATAGGTATATTTATAATTAAAGATATGCCAAATTATAGGGTCTCAAATGGTGATTTTCATATCAAATTCTTCATTATTGTCTTAATTCTAATTAAGGGGCAGTTGAGTATAGATTTTAAAACATGGATTTTTGGGGGAACCTGGGTGGCTCAGTCTGTTAAGCACCTGACTTTGGCTCAGGTCATGATCTCAGGGCCCTGGGATTGAGCCCTGTGTCAGGTTCCATGCTCAGTGGGCAGTCTGCTTTTCCCTCCTCCTCTGCTGCTCCCCCTGCTTGTGCTCTCAATCTTTCTCAAATAAATAAAATCTTTTTAAAAATATGGGTTTTTGAGGGGAGATTGGTGTGGCTTTACATATTTCCTGACCCTAGCACTTAATTGGTTTTGTCATCTTAATCATTTAACTTCCATGAGCCTCAACTTTTCTTCTCTATAAAATGGGAATAATGCTCTTTATAACTAAGGGTTTTTGTGCGTATACTTAATAACATAATGCATATAAACTACATGACAAATAAAACATTCTCAATCTTTTCTTCTTTCTTCTTCCTTTCCATGACTTTTTTTTTTTTTTTTTTTTTTTTTTTTTTTTTACACAGCTGTGATTATAGTTTTCACTATGATGAGAATAGGGACATATTCTCCTCTGCATATTCACCAATAGGGAGTATTTTAATGAAGTGACAGATATCTAAAAATTCTGTTTTGAATTATCATCCTAACTATACCTTCTTTACTTCTAAGGCCCCAGTTTTCTTAGGATCTTAAGAGGATCCTAAATTCTGTGAAATCTGTTGAAATTATGTTTCTACCTTGGTAAGTATTATGGCTATTCCATGATGAATTTCAAGTGACAGGGACATCAAATAAAAAGGAGTTTATGAATTTATTTTATAAACTATTTATGTGTATGTATTCACAAAAATAAAAATGAAGTGAGAAAAATGTTATTCATTGACTTAAAGGAAGAGCCATTGAGTATATATGTCAAGTTTCTTAATCTGTGATAATTAGTGAGTCATTGCCCATAAAACTTTACAAAAAAAGTAGAATTCATATAAATCACCTGCACTTATAGTTACAAGGATCTATGTGATACCTATTGCATTCAGTTAAAAACACTTCCAACATCATTCAAGAAACATGGGTGTATGTTCATTATTCCCCAGGACCATCTTAAGCCCTCTCAAGAGATTTTTTTTCTAGGACACTGTCAACAATTCAGCTATTATATAAGAGATGTTGGATAGTCAAACTGCCAAGTGCAAAGCTTGGAATGCCCAATTAGGCATTCTGCAGCTGGAGAAGGTGGGTGATTTCCCCTCAAGAATTGTGCATCGTTTCTGCAGCTGGAGTGCTTAAGTGGTCCATTGAGCCAACAGCTGTGAGAGTTCCATGCAGCTGGATCAGGTCCTTAGGTAGTATTAGTGATAAGAGAATAGTCATAGAGTCAGCAACACTTTACACTGATAATTTCTTATCTGATTTTACTTAATAAATACTTTCTCTTTTATTTATTTACTTTTTGGAGGTGGTGGTTATTTTGA